>NC_084625.1:1434495-1444495 GCF_033978795.1 Nerophis ophidion
CATGGACATGGACACCCATGTCTATTGGACATGGACATGAATGGACATAGACATGGGACATGAATACCCATGCCCATGGTCATGAAAGGACATGGACATGAAGGGACATGGACACCCATGTCTATTGGACATGGACATGAATGGACATTGACATGGGACATGAACACCTATGCCCATGGGACATGGACATGAAGGGACATGGACACCCATGTCTATGGGACATGGACATGGACACCCATGGACATGGACATGAAGGGACATGGACATACGCAGCAGCATTGGGGGGGCTGATGAGGCGGACGCCTCGGAGCCAGACGCTGTAAGCCAATTACTCACTCAGATGGTCTCACTGGCTAACCTTGTTAGCGCTGCCGCTACAGCAGACACAGACATCCTTGTTCTGCCTCTACAGCTATTGTATTGATGAGTGTGTGTGTGTGTGTGTGTGTGTGTGTGTGTGTGTGTGTGTGTGTGCTCCTTCCAGCAGGCTGCGTTCATTAAGCTCCTGCAGGAGACAAATGAGTGAATGTAGGTTAGCTTAGCGCTCAGTGATTCCCCCAAGGCAACATTAGCATGCGCTGATGCCGCCATGTTCCCCTGAGTGGTCATGACTCCACCAAGATGGCCCCCCATGTTCCCATGACTCCACCAAGATGGCCCCCCCAGGTTCCCATGACTCCACCAAGATGGCCCCCATGTTCCCATGACTCCACCAAGATGGCCCCCATGTTCCCATGACTCCACCAAGATGGCCCCACATGTTCCCCTGAGCAGCCATGACTCCACCAAGATGGCCCCCATGTTCCCATGACTCCACCAAGATAGCCCCCCCCATGTTCCCATGACTCCACCAAGATGGCCCCCCCATGTTCCCATGACTCCACCAAGATAGCCCCCCCATGTTCCCATGACTCCACCAAGATGGCCCCCCATATCCCCTGAGCAGCCATGACTCCACCAAGATGGCCCCATGTTCCCATGACTCCACCGAGATGGCCCCCCCCATGTTCCCATGACTCCACCAAGATGGCACCCCCATGTTCCTCTGAGCGGCCATGACTCCACCAAGATAGCCCCCCCATGTTCTCATGACTCCACCAAGATGGCCCCCATGTTCCCATGACTCCACCAAGATAGCCCCCCCATGTTCCCATGACTCCACCAAGATGGCCCCCCATGTTCCCATGACTCCACCAAGATGGCCCCACATGTTCCCCTGAGCAGTCATGACTCCACCAAGATGGCCCCCATGTTCCCATGACTCCACCAAGATGGCCCCCATGTTCCCATGACTCCACCAAGATGGCCCCACATGTTCCCCTGAGCAGCCATGACTCCACCAAGATGGCCCCCATGTTCCCATGACTCCACCAAGATGGCCCCCATGTTCCCATGACTCCACCAAGATAGCCCCCCATGTTCCCATGACTCCACCAAGATGGCCCCCATGTTCCCATGACTCCACCAAGATAGCCCCCCCATGTTCCCATGACTCCACCAAGATGGCCCCCATGTTCCCATGACTCCACCAAGATGGCCCCACATGTTCCCCTGAGCAGCCATGACTCCACCAAGATGGCCCCCATGTTCCCATGACTCCACCAAGATGGCCCCACATGTTCCCCTGAGCAGCCATGACTCCACCAAGATGGCCCCCATGTTCCCATGACTCCACCAAGATGGCCCCCATGTTCCCATGACTCCACCAAGATGGCCCGCCCATGTTCCCATGACTCACCAAGATGGCCCCCCCATGTTTCCATGACTCCACCAAGATAGCCCCCCCATGTTCCCATGACTCCACCAAGATGACCCCCCATGTTCCCATGACTCCACCAAGATAGCCCCCCCATGTTCCCATGACTCCATCAAGATGGCCCCCATGTTCCCATGACTCCACCAAGATAGCCCCCCCATGTTCCCATGACTCCACCAAGATAGCCCCCCCCATGTTCCCATGACTCCACCAAGATGGCCCCCCCATGTTCCCATGACTCCACCAAGATGGCACCCCCATGTTCCTCTGAGCGGCCATGACTCCACCAAGATAGCCCCCCCATGTTACCATGACTCCACCAAGATGGCCCCCATGTTCCCATGACTCCACCAAGATGGCCCCCCATGTTCCCATGACTCCACCAAGATAGCCCCCCCATGTTACCATGATTCCACCAAGATAGCCCCCCCATGTTACCATGACTCCACCAAGATGGCCCCCATGTTCCCATGACTCCACCGAGATAGCCCCCCATGTTCCCATGACTCCACCAAGATGCCTCTCCCATGTTCCCATGACTCCACCAAGATGGCCCCCATGTTCCCATGACTCCACAAAGATGGCCCCCATGTTCCCATGACTCCACAAAGATGGCCCCCCATGTTCCCATGACTCCACCAAGATGGCCCCCCATGTTCCCAAGACCCCACCAAGATGGCCCCCATGTTCCCATGACTCCACCAAGATAGCCCCCCCATGTTCCCATGACTCCACCAAGATAGCCCCCCCCCATGTTCCCATGACTCCACCAAGATGGCACCCCCATGTTCCTCTGAGCGGTCCATGACTCCACCAAGATAGCCCCCCCCATGTTACCATGATTCCACCAAGATGGCCCCCATGTTCCCATGACTCCACCAAGATGGCCCCCCATGTTCCCATGACTCCACCAAGATAGCCCCCCCATGTTACCATGATTCCACCAAGATAGCCCCCCCATGTTACCATGACTCCACCAAGATGGCCCCCATGTTCCCATGACTCCACCGAGATGGCCCCCATGTTCCCATGACTCCACCGAGATGGCCCCCATGTTCCCATGACTCCACCGAGATAGCCCCCCATGTTCCCATGACTCCACCAAGATGCCTCCCCCATGTTCCCATGACTCCACCAAGATGGCCCCCATGTTCCCATGACTCCACAAAGATGGCCCCCCATGTTCCCATGACTCCACCAAGATGGCCCCCCATGTTCCCATGACTCCACCAAGATGGCCCCCATGTTCCCATGACTCCACCAAGATGGCCCCCATGTTCCCATGACTCCACCAAGATGGCCCCCATGTTCCCCTGAGCAGCCATGACTCCACCAAGATGGCCCCCATGTTCCCATGACTCCACCAAGATGGCCCCCATGTTCCCATGACTCCACCAAGATGGCCCCCATGTTCCCATGACTCCACCAAGATGGCCCCACATGTTCCCCTGAGCAGCCATGACTCCACCAAGATGGCCCCCATGTTCCCATGACTCCACCAAGATGGCCCGCCCATGTTCCCATGACTCCACCAAGATGGCCCCCCCATGTTTCCATGACTCCACCAAGATAGCCCCCCCATGTTCCCATGACTCCACCAAGATGACCCCCCATGTTCCCATGACTCCACCAAGATAGCCCCCCCATGTTCCCATGACTCCATCAAGATGGCCCCCATGTTCCCATGACTCCACCAAGATAGCCCCCCCATGTTCCCATGACTCCACCAAGATAGCCCCCCCATGTTCCCATGACTCCACCAAGATGGCCCCCCCATGTTCCCATGACTCCACCAAGATGGCACCCCCATGTTCCTCTGAGCGGCCATGACTCCACCAAGATAGCCCCCCCATGTTACCATGACTCCACCAAGATGGCCCCCATGTTCCCATGACTCCACCAAAATGGCCCCCCATGTTCCCATGACTCCACCAAGATAGCCCCCCCATGTTACCATGATTCCACCAAGATAGCCCCCCCATGTTACCATGACTCCACCAAGATGGCCCCCATGTTCCCATGACTCCACCGAGATGGCCCCCATGTTCCCATGACTCCACCGAGATAGCCCCCCATGTTCCCATGACTCCACCAAGATGCCTCCCCCATGTTCCCATGACTCCACCAAGATGGCCCCCATGTTCCCATGACTCCACAAAGATGGCCCCCCATGTTCCCATGACTCCACCAAGATGGCCCCCCATGTTCCCATGACTCCACCAAGATGGCCCCCATGTTCCCATGACTCCACCAAGATGGCCCCCATGTTCCCATGACTCCACCAAGATAGCCCCCCCATGTTCCCATGACTCCATCAAGATGGCCCCCATGTTCCCATGACTCCACCAAGATAGCCCCCCCATGTTCCCATGACTCCACCAAGATAGCCCCCCCATGTTCCCATGACTCCACCAAGATGGCCCCCCCATGTTCCCATGACTCCACCAAGATGGCACCCCCATGTTCCTCTGAGCGGCCATGACTCCACCAAGATAGCCCCCCCATGTTACCATGACTCCACCAAGATGGCCCCCATGTTCCCATGACTCCACCAAGATGGCCCCCCATGTTCCCATGACTCCACCAAGATTCCCCCCCCATGTTCCCATGACTCCACCAAGATGGCCCCCCCATGTTCCCATGACTCCACCAAGATGGCCCCCCATGTTCCCATGACTCCACCAAGATGGCCCCCATGTTCCCATGACTCCACCAAGATGGCCCCCATGTTCCCATGACTCCACCAAGATGCCCCCCCCATGTTCCCATGACTCCACCAAGATGGCCCCCCCATGTTCCCATGACTCCACCAAGATGGCCCCCCAAGTTCCCTTGACTCCACCAAGATGGCCCCCATGTTCCCATGACTCCGCCAAGATGGCCCCCATGTTCCCATGACTCCACCAAGATGGCCCCCATGTTCCCATGACTCCACCAAGATGGCCCCCATGTTCCCATGACTCCACCAAGATGGGCGTGGTCGCTTTCAAAGGTTAAGGTCAAAGGTTACCATGAATTGGTTGAACAACTTATTGGGGTGTTACCATTTAGTGGTCAATTGTAGGGAATATGTACTGTACTGTGCAATCTACTAATACAACTTTCAACCAATGAATGAATGAATGAATGAATGAATGAAAGGAGAGGAGTGGCGTTGGCTGATCTCTCCGGGACACGTCAGATGGTTACAGGAAGTGGAGAGTGAGGGCAAGATGGGAACAGATGGCAGGAAGTTCCCTCGGGCAGACGGCGTTTGCCCCAATGAACACTGGGTGTTGTTGACCATCTGGACAGCAAGATGGAGGCTTCCCTCTGAAGGGGAGCTGGGGGGGGTTTCACTACTTCCTGTCATGTGACAGTCAGCTGACAAATGGGGGGAGGGGGCTGCAGCGTCCAACAGTTTCTGCCTCGCTCTCTCAGAAGTGACTCAGATCTTCGTTGCCTATTTAAGCCCGAGACTTGGACCAATCTGATTCTGGGATGTTTGAAGGGTATTTTCAAAGTAAAAGGCACACGGTCCACGTGTTCCAGGCTTTTATGGCAGAACTCCAACCATCAAACAGAATATCAGCGTTAAACAACGCAGTCGTGTGATTGGAACTTCATGACAAAGACTGAAAATAAGCCGGGGGTCCAATTGAACATGCAACATTTTGCCAAAAAAGCAGCATTTAAAGATGTTTTAATGTTGAGAGAACTGAAAAAGGATCAACAGCGTTGACATAAATACATTCACTATATCATTTAGTCACTACAGTAATTGAGTTGACATCCACAGGAACCACATGGGTGAGCCTACTCTATACAGTATTAATAGTAGTAGGTAGTTAAAGCCTCATTTATTTAAAGTTTGGACAAGTTAAAAAGATCGCTATGCTAATTTTTGTTAGCCTCCCAATGGGATTGTCAATGTTATGTTAGCATTAAGCTAAAGGCATAGGGTGCAATGTTTATAATGTATGTTTGTATTGCGACTTTTCCATCAATATCAAAGTGTTGATTCAACATGATTCTTACATGTACACTTCATGTGTACTTTTATGTACTTTGTGTGCTTACTTTTACACTAACGATATTGTGAAGAATATCAATAAACAAACGTTTGTTTACCTCTGAAAGACTGTTTACATATCTAATAAAATAAATTCACACATTCGGGAAGACATGATACCACAGTATCATGTCCACAGTGTCAATTCCGGACTATAAGCCACTATTCTTTACCAACGCTCTGAACCTTATGGTTTTAAAAAACAGTGCAGGTAATTCATAGATTTTTCTTAGCTGACGGCCATAATGCAAATAGTTGTCATAAAACCCATGCAAAGACACTGAGAGCCTGTGTTATTGTTGGCACTATGGCGCCATCTTTTGGACGAGTTTGCTCACTGCAGGTGCTGCGGGACGAATGTCCTTCCATTATGAGCGTTCAACCCAAAGTGCTGTTTTGTCTTCGAGCCATCCATAGTGTTCTTTTTGTATAGTTTGTTCATTCATCACTACTAGCAACTTTTATAAGTGTTACAATACAACCAAAACTATTCTTACTTACTAACCCGTCCCATGTGTGATGTCCGTAGGAGTGTTTTCATGCACATTTGTACCTGCTATCGTAATGTAATCATGCCAGCGTCGTCAGCATTAGCTAATATGCTACAACATTTATGAGTGCCTGTGTTAGTATTATTAGCTTACATTCTTTTTGTATTGTTTCACTTTCACAAATTCCTCAGTGAATTCACCAAAACGTCAGCGTGGAGTTATTGAGTCTGTCTACCTGATTGGAGTGCTAGCTTGCGCAGCTAGTGGGTCCATAACTTTTGTTTTGTTTGATCAGCCATTTTACTGCCCTGTTACAGACACCGTTTGGAAACAATTAAGGTATGTAAATAAACATTTCTGTGTAAATAACTCATTTCCCAACATATACATCTGCCACTTATAGTGCAGTGCGGCTAATATATGGAAACATTTTTTTTTTTGAATTAAATTGAATGGGTGTGGCTTAGATACCGGTGCACTCAATAGTCCGGAAAATAAGTTACGTCTTAAAGTTATGTCTTGTTTTATTGTTACATATTTGAGTCTCATTTGCAAGTGTAACATTAACTTGCAACGGCAGTTGCAAGTCCATAATGTGAAAATGCAGTAGTGTTTACATTATGGTCTGTTGTTTTTGTTGCGCCCTAAAACGTGTTTATTCTGTAAGTTTTGATTGATTGATTGAAACTTTTATTAGTAGATTGCACAGTTCAGTACATATTCCGTACAAGTGACCACTAAATGGTAACACCCCAATAAGTTTTTCAACTTGTTTAAGTCGAGGTCCACCTAATCAATTCATGTTAAAAGTATTGTACAATACTTACAGTATTAACACAGCAGCTGTTTGATTGTAATGTGCATCTTAGTTGTAGTTTTCATTAACACTTATAAAGGTTTCGAAACTTCTGTTTTGTTTGATCAGCCGTTTTACTGCCCTGTTAAAGACACCATTTGGAAAGCATTAAGGTATGTAAATAAATATTTATGGAATATTTCTGTAGAAATAACTAATTACGCAACGTATATATCTGCGATTTATAGTCCGCTGCAGCTAATATATGAAACATATTTTTTCTTCTACAATTTAGTGGGTGTGCCTTGTATATCCGTGCGCTTTATAGTCTGGAAAATGCGATGATAAAGGTAAAAAAAAGCCTATGTGCTGTTGTAGTAACAAAATAGACAGCAACAATTGAAAAATGGAGCAAAACTCCATCATGTAAGAAGATATGTTGACACTAATAACCTGGCCGCAGATCCTGGAACTGATCTCTTCCTGCAAGTCTTCCTAGCAACAAGAGATCATGCAAACGTAGGACAAAGAAATGTCGAGTTATTGATGACTTCATGTGGCGTCAGCACAAAAAGGAAAGTATGAAGTTTCTTGGCAGGAATACAAAACAAAAGCTATTTTTCACGGCGTGGAGTCATCAGTCACGACAGACTTGATGTTCACTTTAGTTGATCTGAACAAAGAAGCTTCCTTAAAATGTCCACATGATGTATTTTTATGTGTTGCGTAGTCCTTGAACACATCAGAAAATAAATAAGGTAGACATAAATAGGTGTAGTCCAGTAGTCGTACTCTCAGGTTTACTTTGTCCTAATATTTGTTGCAGTTTCATTTATACTTTTTGGATCCATTATAGCATTTTATGTTTATTATTTGTCTATATTTTTAATCCAGTACTGATAATAAATGACACATTTTTTTCAATGTTTATATTGAAAACACAACAAAATACACAATTATAGCCAATATTTCAGAATAATTCCCGATATTGATATTTATGTAATATTTAGTAATATTTGTGTAAAGCCAATAATGCATATCATTCTCACCTATTTGTGTTTTTTCAATATTGTTAATACAATACAATTTTTTAAATGTATTTTTAATGTTTACATTGAAAACGCAACAAATTAATAAAATTGTAGACATTATTTCAGAACAATTCCCACCAATAGACTCTAATTTGTGTGAACTAAATGAATCTTATTGAGTAAATGCTATTAGTGATTGTTTACCTGATTTTAAAAGGTAAAAAAAAACAAATATAATAAAAAGTTTTATTTACTTTTTCTATCAATTAATGCACACCATGCTCACTTGTGTTTTTAAAATATTGTTAATATATATTTTAATATATATTTTAATGTTTACATTGAAAACACAACAAATTAATGAAATTATAGCCAATATTTCAGAATAATTCCCACCAATAGACTCTAATTTGTGTAAAATAAATGAATCTGAAGTACATTTTATTGTATAAATGATACTAGTGATTGTTTACCCATCCATCCATCCATCCATTTTCTACCACTTATTCCCTTTGGTACCTATCTCAGCTTTACCTTATTCAAAAAAATGTTTTAAACTAACTATAATAACAAAAGTTATATTTACTTTTTCTATCCACTAACGCATATCATTCTCACCTATTTGTGTTTTTATATTTTAAAAATATTACATAAAGTTGTTTTCAACGTTTACATTGGAAAAAAAAAACAACAGATTATTATAATTATAGCCAATATTTCAGAATCATTGAGTCCAACTAGTGTCAATTAAATGATTGAATTATTCTAACTGCCACCAGTGATTGTTTACTTGATTAAAACAAATGTCAACAAACAACAAGCCAGTCTTTTAGGAGGAAGCGGACCCCGAAGATCCTTCAAAGAATCCAAAACTGCCCTGAGATGTTAGCGGTCCCAAAGTCCTGAATGTTTAGAGTTGGAGTGGTTGTTCAGCAAGGAGACCATTGGAGATGATGTCAAGGCCTGCTGGGGAATCTTCTTCTTGGTGGATCGATGGCATCAATTATTCACGGATCATTAGATGACTCATCTCTGAGATGTTGTGGTCCTCAACTTGATCAATCTTTCATGTCGGCAGCATCAACGTGCGACACGTGCACGTCATGTGACCACACCCTGCTCACGCATGTTGGCGGAGGATCAGGTTACCAAGACCTCCTCCACGCACCTTCTCCCACATTGTCCTACTCCCACAGCCTTCTCTGCTCCTGCGAGCGGTGCGGAGGCAGACCTGACCTTCTCAGGATGCTGCAGGAGGAAGCTTTGATCAGGTGTGTCCCTGAGAGACGCCTGTGTTCATGCTGATTAAAGGGAAATATGCATCAACCTCTCTCTTTTCATCTGCCGTCTTACTGATGTGGCAACACACCGCTCTCATTTACTACCTTCTCCTTCTTCTCCTCAGCAGGAAAAACTCCACTTTTGTTTGGCACCATCCTGCCACAGGTGACACTGATCATCTGATCTTCACTCATTACTACACCTGCATTCACACCGCTGTGGAATGGCTGATTTCTACACTGCTGCGGAATGGCTGAATGGAACACTGTTGCGGAATGACTGAATGCAACACTGTTGCGGAATGACTGAATGCAACACTGTTGTGGAATGACTGAATGCAACACTGTTGTGGAATGACTGAATGCAACACTGTTGTGGAATGACTGAATGCAACACTGTTGTGGAATGACTGAATGCAAACACTGTTGTGGAATGACTGAATGCAACACTGTTGTGGAATGACTGAATGCAACACTGTTGTGGAATGACTGAATGCAACACTGTTATGGAATGACTGAATGCAACACTGTTGTGGAATGGCTGCATTCTACACTGCTGTGGAATGGCTGGATGCAACACTGCTGTGGAAATGAC
>NC_084625.1:1449495-1461995 GCF_033978795.1 Nerophis ophidion
ACATTTCACCACACCTAGTGTGTGTGTGTGTGTGTGTGTGTGTGGACTATTATTAGGGACCGATGTCCCTTTGAGACAGAGGACCCTATTGTATTTCTAAGGTTTTATTATTATTATATCGCCGCCTCTTTGAGCTGTAATTTGACCCCCTTAAAATGCTTCAAAACTCACCAAATGTGACACACACATCAGGACTGGCAAAAATTGCCATCTAATAAAAAAAAAAACCCCAAAACTCAAAATTGCGCTCTAGCGCCCCCGAGGAAAAAACACGGACACAACCGCTTGTAACTTCCGTTAAGAAGTAGAATGTAGTACAGACATGAAACAAAAACCTCTATGTAGGTCTTACTTCGACCTAGATTTCATACACTGACATCCTTCAGCAAAAATCAACAGGAAGTTGGCAAAACCCCTTCAAAACAAAAGTTTCCTAACAAATGTCATTTTTGTCTCTTTGAGCTGTAATTTGACCCCCTTAAAATGCTTCAAAACTCACCAAACTGGACACACACATCGGGACTGGTAACAAATTGCGATCTAATAAAAAAAAAAACAAAGCCTAAAACTCAAAATTGCGTTCTAGCGCCCCCTCGGAACAAAACACAGACAAAACTGCTCTTGGGAAGAAAACACAGACAAAACTGCTTGTAACTTCCAGGAGGAATGTTGTAGTGACATGAAACAAAAACCTCTATGTAGGTCTCACTTAGACCTACATTTAATTCATTGACATCCTCCAGCAAAAATCAACAGGAAGTTGGCAATTACCCCTTCAAAACAAAAGTTTTGTAAAAACCTGTCACCTTTTTTCAAACATTATCTCCTCTGAGTGCGTTTGTTGTGTCGGCTTCAAACTCGCACAGAAGAGAGATTGAACCCTTCTGACTAAAAGTTAATGAAAGATTTTTAATAACTACCCCAGTTTGGATTATATGAGCCCACAAAGAACCATTGCGCTGCTGCTGTTGTCACAAAATGGCGGCTTTCTGCTCAGACAAAACTGTCATACACACATGAAACAAAAACCTCAATATAGGTCTCACTGAGACCTATATTTCATACTCTGACCCCCCCCCCCCAACTAAAATCAACAGGAAGTGTGCTATTCCCACTTCAAAACAACAACTGCATTACATTCACCATGCATTAGAGTCTCAAAATGGCGGCACCAAAGCGTCCTTATAAAATGCCCAAGCCACTTTACAACTTTTATTACTATGAGACTGATGTATAACACATGTGTATACAACTTTTTCTCTGTGTAATAATCCATCCATCCATCTTCTACCGCTTATCTGGGCTTGGGTTGCGGGGCAGCAGCCATCGCTGCTTGCAGCTTTAATTGGTACTTACATTTTAAAGCATCACCGCACTCATCAATTTAAAAACAAAAAACAAAAAAAAAGGTACTACACTGCCGTTGAAAAATACTACTACTTTTATTTTTCTTCGAGACTATGACGGCGTGGTGAGATCGATGGTAAAATGAGCCCGGTCGCGTAAAACAGACAGAAGAGGGAGAATGGACGCATTTTCACTTTAAAACTAACGATAAAGGTGAAACAATAAATGTCTTAAAGCAACGCTCGGCAAGTTGGCAGCTAACGTCCCTCCACAGTGTTTTAGCTTCTTCTAAATAGCTAATTCTTGCCTTCACCTCGACAAAATAAAGTACGTCTCTTACAAGTATCATCCCTGCAGGGCCAGGAATAGCTAAACATATTCACTACACAATCAATCAATCAATGTTTACTTATATAGCCCTAAATCATGAGTGTCTCAAAGGGCTGCACAAGCCACAACGACAATAGCTCACCGCTAACAAGCTAGCGCTCAATACAAACAAACGGGTGGATCCATACAAACATCGACTGTAACGATATCAAGTACCATACATCCCAGACTATAATCAATTAATCAAAGTTGACTTGTATAGCCATTAATCACAAATGTCTCAAAGGGCTGCACAAACCACAACGACATCCTTGGCACGGATTTCGTGAAGGGCTATTTCCTATTTCCTGCAGCTAATGAAACAATGCAAGCAATTTATGGAATTTTCTTAATTGGCGGCCATAATGCAAATAGTTGTCATAAAACACATACAATTACACTAAAAAGGTGTGTTATTGTTTGTGCTACGGTGACATCTTCTGGACAAGTTTGCTCACTGCAGGCGCTGCTGGGTAGACTTCCTGCTCTCTAGACCTTTGAACCGGAGATAGAAGAGCCATTCTGTCTTCCAAGTGTCCATAGCGTTTTCTACTCGTATGGATTCTTCATTCATCTCTCCAAGCAAGGTGTGTAAGTTTTACAATATAACTAAAACTATTCTTACTTACTAACCAGTCCCATGTGGTATGTGTGGAAGAGTGTTTTCATGCATATTTGTACACGCTATCGTCACACGCTATCGTCATGTAATCAAGTTTGTGTTGCTAGCATTAACTAACATGCCAACAGGTTTACGAGTGCGTTATTTTTGGCATTATTTTTGTATTGTTTCACTTTTGTAAAGTCACCAAAACATCAGCGTGGAGTTATTGAGTCTGTTTAGCTGATTGGAGAGCTAGCTTGTGCAGCTAGTGGGTCCATGACCATGACTTCTGTTTTGTTGATCAGCTGTTTTATCACATTGTATATATCTGCCACTTATAGTCCAGTGGGGCTAATATATCAAAAAATATGTTCTACTTCTACAAACCCTGTTTCCATATGAGTTGGGAAATGGTGTTAGATGTAAATATAAACAGAATACAATGATTTGCAAATCCTTTTCAAGCCATATTCAGTTGAATATGCTACAAAGACAACATATTTCATGTTCAAACTCATTAACTTGATTTTTTTTGTGCAAATTATCATTAACTTTAGAATTTGATGCCAGCAACACATGACAAAGAAGTTAAAAAAGGTGGCAATAAATACTGATAAAGTTGAGGAATGCTCATCAAACACTTATTTGGAACATCCCACAGGTGAATTGGGAACAGGTGGGTGCCATGATTGGCTATAAAAACAGCTTCCCAGTCTTTCACAAGAAAGGATGGGGCGAGGTACACCCCTTTGTCCACAACTGCGTGAGCAAATAGTCAAACAGTTTAAGAACAACCTTTCTCAAAGTGACATTGCAAGAAATTTAGGGATTTCAACATCTACGCTCCATAATATCATCAAAAGGTTCAGAGAATCTGGAGAAATCACTCCACGTAAGCGGCATGGCCGGAAACCAACATTGAATGACCGTGACCTTCCATCCCTCAGACGGCACTGTATCAAAAACCGACATCAATCTCTAAAGGATATCACCACATGGGCTCAGGAACACTTCAGAAAACCACTGTCACTAAATACAGTTGGTCGCTACATCTGTAAGTGCAAGTTAAAGCTCTACTATGCAAAGCGAAAGCCATTTATCAACAACATCCAGAAACGCCGCCGGCTTCTCTGGGCCCGAGATCATCTAAGATGGACTGATGCAAAGTGGAAAAGTGTTCAGTGGTCACTAAATACAGTTCGTCGCTACATCTGTAGGTGCAAGTTAAAGCTCTACCATGCAAAGCGAAAGCCATTTATCAACAACATCCAGAAACGCCGCCGGCTTCTTTGGGCTCGAGATTACCTAAAATGGACTGATGCAAAGTGGAAAAGTATTCTGTGGTCTGATGAGTCGACATTTCAAATCGTTTTTGGAAATATTCGACATGGTGTCATCCGGACCAAAGGGGAAGCGAACCATCCAGACTGTTATCCACGCAAAGTGGAAAAGCCAGCATGTGTGATGGTATGGGGGTGTTTTAGTGCCCAAAGCATGGGTAACTTACACATCTGTGAAGGAACCATTAAAGCTGAACGGTACATACAGGTTTTGGAACAACATATGCTGCCTTTTTCATGGACGCCCCTGCTTATTTCAGCAAGACAATGCCAAGCCACATTCAGCACGTGTTACAACAGCATGGCTTCGAAATAAAAGAGTGCAGGTACTTTCCTGGCCAGCCTGCAGTCCAGACCTGTCTCCCATGGAAAATATGTGGCGCATTATGAAGCGTAAAATACAACAGCGGAGACCCCGGACTGTTGAAGGACTGAAGCTCTACATAAAACAAGAATGGGAAAGAATTCCACTTTCAAAGCTTCAACAATTAGTTTCCTCAGTTCCCAAACGTTTATTGAGTGTTGTTAAAAGAAAAGGTGATGTAACACAGTGGTGAGCATGCCCTTTCCCAACTACTTTGGCACGTGTTGCAGCCATGAAATTCTAAGTGAATTATTATTTGCAAAAAGAAAATAAAGTTTATGAGTTTGAACATGAAATATGTTGTCTTTGTAGCATATTCAACTGAATATGGCTTGAAAAGGATTTGCAAATCATTGTATTCTGTTTATATTTACATCTAACACCATTTCCCAACTCATATGGAAACGGGGTTTGTATCCATCCTGCAGCTACTTGAGCCATACGCACATTTGTAGGGATCCTTACATTTGAAGAGAAGTGTAGATAGAACATGTTGAAACAGAAAAGAAGCAGATATTAACAGTAAATGAACAAGTAGATGAATAATGTGTATAAAATAATAGGTGTATAAATGACACAATATGTTAGTGCAGACTAATTAGGAGTCTTTGTTTGTTTACTTACAACTAAAAGACATGTCTAGTATGTTCAACATTTTATTTTAGGACTAAATTGCAAAAATAAACATACGTTTAATATTTCATCAGATTTTCTGTTAAAATAAAGCAAATAATAAAAAATGTTTAGGTCCCTTTTATTTTGAAAAGTATCCAAATATATTTTAGTCCCGGTAGCAAAATATTGTTATCGGGATGAGAGTGAAGTCTTTTCTTCTTCTTCTGTATTTGGAAGAGAGGAAGAAGGTAAGAAGCGACTCACGACTCATTTGGGGCTCCAACTCTTCTCCACGCCTTCAAAGTCAAATATTATTCATCTTTAATGCATTTCACACTTTTGACTTTTGTTTGTCCTTCTTCCACTCATCGTCCCTGGAGATAAAAGCTCTAATGGCACTTAATTATGAATGATTATCTTCTCATAGCCCACTTAACCTCATCACAACATCCAGAAGTGACGTCTACTTGTGAATTATTCACATATTGTATTTCTCTTCATGATCATCAGCATCTTCCTCCTGCTGGCTCAGGGCCTGATAGTGACTACAAGCTTTTCATCACATGCAATATTTCATCAAATAAATAGTGGAAAATAACTCAACAAAACTTTAATAAATCCTTTCATTGTATTTTTTCCCTTTAAAGGCATTCAGGAAGTTATTTTCTGTGTTTGTATACACTAACAAAATGTATACAAAACTAAAATGTATCAAATTGGTATCGTTACTGTCGATATTTGTATCAATCCACCCTGGTTGACAAAGAGCTCTAGCTTAGTGAATTATATTTATATAGCGCTTTTCTCTAGTGACTCAAAGTGCTTTTACATGGTGAAATCCAATATCTAAGTTCCATTTAAAGCAGTGTGGGTGGCACTGGGAGCAGTCTTGCTCAAGGACACAACGGCAGTGACTAGGATGGCGGAAGCAAGGATCGAACCTGGAAACCTCAAGTTGCTGGCACGGTCGCTATTACGCCCCGCTACGCTACACAAAAATTGTATCTTCTATAGCCTTTGAGCGGGTACTTTCATTTCATCAGGTTTGGAGGACTCTAGGTTTGAATGCAGCAGGCCTCAATCGTGGTAGTCCAAAATTCTACAGCTCGCCTTTTAAGTGGCACTAAAAAACTTGGAACTCATTGTGGAGAGGGGCGTGTTCTGCGGCCCTGACGCAGAGCGGGGTGTGTAAGGGCAGGGCTCGAAGCCAGCGGCAGGTGAGTAGATAAACAGTCCCAGCTGGGCAATCTAATCACCTGTCGCCTTTATTAGCAGCAGCTGGTCTGAGACACGTTTTTGTTGTTGGAGTTGCTGGTGAGCGGACACAGTTGGTGGACATTGCCGTAAATAAAACGTCACAAAGACTGAAAATTCGTAGCGTGGAGTGCAGTCCTAGCGTGTGTGCGCTCACAAATAAAGACATTGTTGCAGCAGATTATCAGGCTCATGAGGGGGTCTAATGCGGTCAGGAGGACCCACGAGAGAGAAACCTCACAACATTTTAGCATCCCTTCACTGGCTCCCACTTCATTTTAGAATATTGTTGTTTGTTTTTGAACCTCCCAACAAATTAGCACCACAATATATGTCACACCTTTTAAAAATATACACGCCCACAAGGTCAGTTTCTTCTTCCCGTCCCTAAAAAGCCGTTTAAAATCCAGAGGCCATCGTGCTTTTTCTGCTGTGGCTCCGAAACTTTGGAACGATGGCGCCACCTTTAATGACTTTTAAATAGCGTCTTAAAAGCTCTAAAGGCTTAGTGGCCACATGCGTGGACAGCACCTTTGAGCTCCTATTTCCAAAACTGTGTACACTACTGAATTGAGGTCGTATGGCCGCTTATGTGGACACTTATACTGCCATCTGGTGGTGTCAAAAGGGTACAACATACAATGGAATTTAAAAAAAATAAGAATTAGCATGTCACTGAACATGAAGTACACGTTTGTGTAATTATGAACTAAGTACATCATATCAAAAGATGATTCTTAGTTTTTATTCTAATTAAGGTCCAAAGAGCCCAAATAGCAAATAAAAATAAAGAAAGCATGTAAACAAACAGCTTTGGGCCTTAAAACATATTTTTACTTTTCGGCTTTTAAACCAGCATGAGAGTTAGGTGATTTTAGTCCATTTTGTTTTCTTCTATGTATTTTATAGTTACCGTATTTCCTTGAATTGCCGCCGGGTATATAGTATGCGCCTGCCTAGATTTACTGCCGGGTCAAACTCGTTTCGCCAAATAATTAGCATATGCCTAGAATTTCCGCCGGGTCAAACTCGTCACGTCACGAGTGACACTTCACCTGTCATCATTTTCAAAATGGAGGAGGCTGATTTCAATCATTTGAAATGGCATAAAGGGAAGAAGATTAAGAGCTATTCAGTAGGATTTAAGGTCCAAGCTATTGAATATGCTAAAAGGAACAGTAAGCAGCTATGTTTTATTAATATACCGTAGCTGCGTGTGTCAAATATGAGTCATTAAATGACTCCCACCTCCTGGTGGTAGAGGGCGCTAGTGATCCTTGACTTGACTGGACTTTCAATGGAAGCAGGAGGTAATAAAGGAAGATCTCCATCGAGACAGAGAGACTTTTAAAACTGAAGAAAGATAAGGAAGACTTCTATAAACAAGTTATGGATGCTTTTGATCAGAAGGAGCTGCGCATGGACTTCATTTATAAGTAAAGGTAAGACCATAGTAACGTTTTTTTAATTAAATGTAGTTTTCATGATGGTATCCTTACATCACACTCAAATTTATAAGCGCAGGCATAAATTTACTGCATGCCTTTGGTAAGTGTCGGAGTGAGAAGAGGTTTTAAATTACTTAGCGCCCCGCCGGCAATTCAAGGAAATACTGTAAATGTTTCATATTATTGACTCTCCCAGTATGTTTGTCTCAACTTCTGTGCAGCACTTTGTGAAACTTTTATTGTTTTTAAAAAAAGTGCTGTATAAATAAAGTGGATTGGATGGCGGCAGTCGAAGATAAAATGGTATCACTTGTCCTAGCTTTGAACTTGATATACCCGTACTCTTCCCTTTTCATTCTGCATTTCTGCTTGCTATTTTCCAGCTTGCGGCTCGGCAGTAAGTGAACACCATTATATTCTCTCATGCTAGGAACGGAGCGAGGGTCAAAAATGAAGAAAATGAGCGCCGTTTAAGGAACTTATTGTTAAGGCGCTATTATGGCGGTAATTTCGACAGCCCTAATAACAATTAGCATAGCCTGACAAGCCTGGATAAACGATGCTATTACAACACAGTTTACCTCATGGCAAGACAATAGCGTGGGAAAAAGGATGCAATAAACTTGCAGGTGGAAGTCAAAGCAAACTCTCTCCCAGTTAATTTGACTTTAATTAGTGTCAAAGTGAGCTGAAAAGAGATTACAGCCGTGAATTACAGAAGATGCCGGGGGAGGGAACATATACTCTAAATATTTAATCACCTTGACTGTGAAGCAAAGCAGGCAGAGTGGCGACAGGCTGCTGGAGCTCGAGCACCAGGGAGACATTTTTATTACCACCGATTATTACGGATGCACAATTAATCCCATTTTAATCAGCATTTGGCCGCCGCGACGGAATGAACAGGATATCGGTGATATTTCTATGTAGAAGCAGGCCAGGTTGCATATCAAATCAAGCACCGTGGCGGCAGTCAAGCCATCATGCTAAATAAAGTCCGGAGACACTTTTTTGCCGCACGCCAACAGTTTCCGCCGGTGTTCTGGCGAGACATGCTCCTCATTGGACTGCATGCACCACCCGTGCATGTGAAAATATCACCGTGCATGAAAAGGACTCCTTCTTGTACAATCCTTAACAATAAATAACGAATAGGGCGGGAATCATTGGCACTGCACGATTCCATTCTAAATCATTACTTTTTTTTCCAAACCATTGGGTGCCAGTTCTGTGATTATTGTGTGTTGTAATGTTGAAGCTTTAAAATGAGTGTTTCAATTCAGGTCCTCATATTTTCTGAACCACATTTTGGTGTGTGTTACTTTCTTAATGGTGAAGTTGGTAGAGTGGCTGTGCCAGTAATCTGAGGGATCCTGGTTCAATCCCCACCTTCTACCATCCTAGTCACGTCCGTTGTGTCCTTGAGCAAGACACTTCACCCTTGCTCCTGATGGGTCCTGGTGAGCTCCCGCCGTCAGTGTGTGAATGTGTGTGTGAATAGGTGAATGTGGAAGTAGTGTCAAAGCGCTTTGGGCTCCTTAAAAAGGGGTAGAAAAGCGCTATACAAGTACAACCCATTTACCATTTAAATACATTCCTCCATTTAATAGAGAAACAGCTCAAATACATTTCTATGTTCTAAAAAGAAAACTGTTTAAAAAAGAAAATTAAAAATTCTACTGAAAAACTTTTCGTGTTCTATAACTTGTATTTATTTATTTGAAGGAAGACAGCCCATATTTTCTGTACAGGTGAATAATACAAAAATGTGTCAGCGCTGGTGCCCAATGTTATCAAAAAAGTATTGATTATGAATCGAGAAACGTTTTTGAATGAAGAATCGGTTTCTGAATCGAATCATTACCCCTGGAATCGAATCGCTCTGATTTAATTTGATTCTTGCACGGCAACAGCAGTCCTCATAATAACACCGTTAGCACCGCCGCGCTAGCCCAGTCATTAGCCACAACAACAACACAGCACTTCCTCGTTACGCACCAATGACGTGACAGCAGTCGAGGTTGCATTCAGGAACACGGGAAATTGTACGACCCAAGTAAGTCCTAACTATTATGATCATTTCTTCTAGATTTGATGTCTCATGGGTGAATATGTTACTTATTTATCATTGACTTCCTATCACTGAACTATTTAAACCACCACTTAAATATCACTAAATTCCCTAAAATTTAAAAGGCATTCTTTTGTTTTTGCTTTGTTTTACAAAAAAATTGCACGTTTTTAAGTTTTTTTTAAGTGCCGATGTAAGCTGCGTTTAAGCACTAGTCCTACTTTTGGGTACTATTGGTTCAAATGTAAACAATACTCAGAACCGTAAATTCCGGACTATAAGCCGCTACTTTTTTCTTACACTTTGCACTGCTGCTAATTCATGGATTTATCTTCACTGACGGCCATAAGGCAAATAGTTTTTTAAATAAAACAAACAAGCAAAGACATGAACCGGTGTTATTTTTCTGTGCTTTGGCAACATCTTTTGGACAAGTTCTTTCACTGCAGGTGCTGCGGTGTCCTTCCATTTAGTGCTTTCAACCGGAAGTCCAAGTGCCGTTTCGTCTTCTAGCCGTCCATAGCGTCCCTACTTGTATGGATTCTTCATTCATCACTCCAAGCCACGTTTGTAAGTTTTACAATATAACTAAAACATTTCTCACTCCATAAAGCGTCCCACGTGGAAAGTCTGCTGGAGTGTTTTCATGCATATTTGTATGTTGTATTGTAGTTTAATGAAGCTAGTGTCGTTAGCATCAGTTAATATGACAACACGCCTACCAGTGTCTGTGTTAGTCTTAATAACTTTTGTATTGTTTCAATCTCACAAATTCCTCAGTAAATCCCCCAAAATGTCACAGTGGTATTAATGAGTCTGTTTAGCACAGGGGTGTCCAAAGTACGGCCCGGGGGCCATTTGTGGTCATTTTTTAACGGCCCCACCGCACATTCTAAAAATACGATGAAAAAAAACAAAAAAACTTAATAAGTGGTATAAAAGAGCTAACAGGTGAAATGTAACAAGAAAAAGTTACAATGTTGACCCAAATAACACAAAGCTGTGTTTTTTTCTTTAAAAAATAATAATGAATCAAAAACAATGTTGTTATGAATTATTGACCTATTCGAGGCTCCAATTACGTCACGTTACATTTTCCACTTTCAGATATTTTAGGGGGAAAATGTTGCATATTTTGTGTTTGCCATATAAAAAACAAAGTTGTTTTTTAAAGAAGGGCCCAAAACAAACAAACAAGAAACATAATGAACAACAATAAAAGTTATAATTGATGGATAGATTCTGAAGTTGATCTCAAGACTATTGTGTGAAATTTTTTTTAAAAATGTGCGATTTATTTTTTTTAACACTTTACTGAGCAGGACCCTTTTGGATCCTCAATTTTAGTGGGACTTTTTTTTTTTTAAGTGTCATTGCTCAAAAAATAATAATACATTTAAAATCAATGTTGTTATGAGTTATGTTATGAGCTCCAATTATAATATAACCTGAAATACTCCACTTTAAAATTGTATTGGAGGAACATTTGCATATTTTGTGGTTTTTCCACTAAAAAACAGGGTTTTCTTGGACAAAAAGGGCATACAACTTAAATCTTAAAAAGAAAAAAAAACTTTATATTGACAGATAGACCTAATGTGGATCTAGAGATTTAAACTTTGAATAATGATAATAATAATACTAAATAATGACGCATTTTTCATATTTTCTTGATCTAAACCCTTTGGGAATCAAGCCTGAGTGGAGGCCTAAATGTATAATTTTTTATACATAGGTTGTATTGGTTTTTAAAATAAAAAAATATCAAAATGGCCCCCACTTGCTTTGATTTTTCATTGTGTGGCCCTCAGTGGAAAAAGTTTGGACACCCCTGGTTTAGCTGATTGGAGAGCTAGCTTCTGCAGCTAGCGGATCCATGACCATGACTTCTGTTTTGTTTGATCAGCCATTTTACTGCCCTGTTACGGACATTTGGAAACAATTAAGGTATGTAAATAAACATTTCTGTGTAAATAATACATTTAACAACTTATATATCTGCATTTTATAGTCCGGTGTGGCTCATAGTCTGGAAAATACGGTACTTTTGGTTAAACTTCTATTCTAGTCCCTTGACATCATCTTAGACAGCCTTAAAATAAAAGTATCTGGGTACTAACACTGATTTTCCCGCAGGTGACTCTGCTTGCTTGATAGGTTTGGCAGTGAAGAGCACTTTTGAGACCTCCAGAGAGTGGATAAGTGATCACTAAGCAGAGAATGAAATGGATGCTGCCTCCCCGGAGAGAGGAGCAGAGAAGGGATGACACTGCCGGAGAAAAGTGATCTCTTCAGGGACTTTAAGGATGTGAGAGCATTAAGTGATGAGAGCCATCAAAGGAGGACAAATAAAGCCTTTACTTCCTTAGCAGGAAACAATTGAAGCACTGAAACTTTATGATCCGTGTCTCCTCAGGATGAACCATTTCAACTTACTTCCACATTGACAGAGGTATATGAAGGAGATGCTTTAAGACACTTGAAAACTGACACTCTCCTCCATCTTTCTTCCTTCCAAACACACACCTGCTCCTGAACATCTCTCCTCACCTCCACTTTCCTGTGTGAGATCCACCAGACTCTGATTAGTACTCTCCTCTGATGCTTTCCTGGTAATTACCCAGCATCCCTGGGCTCCCAAACACACCAGCGCTATTGATCAGGGGCCTCTGAACCTCGTCAACAGAAGGATGCACTTGAATATTTATTCTTTAGTGGCACACAAAAACAATGCTCTGTAGATCTTGCTACTCTGCCAGGTCTCATCCCCCAGTCCTTATCCCATTTCCTGAAGGGAGATGAAAACTGATCCTTCTGTTACACTTGCAAATGATAGCGGCAGTCGTGGCAGGGAAACCTTGTGTTTGATAGCAAACACTAAGGAATAGTGCAGCAAGGAAGTGCACAGGAAGCATTAACACCTTTCTAGACAAGGTAAGCAAGGCAACTACAAAGCACCGACCATCGATTAAAAAAGGGATTTGAAAGTATTCAGCAAGTTAAAAAAAATACTTGCAAGTATAAAACTATTTTAAAAAGATTTTCAACTACCGTATTTCCTTGAATTGCCGCCGGGTATATAGTATGT
>NC_084625.1:1466995-1501995 GCF_033978795.1 Nerophis ophidion
GAAGTGAAATGCTAGCACTAGCATGCCAAAGTGAAATGCTAACGTTAGCAAACGCGCAAAGAGAAGTGAAATGCTAGCATTAGCATGCGCGCAAGCCAAAGTTAAATGCTAACGTTAACATACGCGTAAACAGAAGTGAAATGCTAGCATTAGCATGCATGCATAATTGAAATGCTAACGTTAGCATACATGTAAACAGAATTGAAATGCTAGCATTAGCATGCGCGCAAGCCAAAGTGAAATGCTAACGTTAGCATACGCGTAAACAGAAGTGAAATGCTAGCACTAGCATGCCAAAGTGAAATGCTAACGTTAGCATACGTGTAAACAGAATTGAAATGCTAGCAGTAGCATGCGCGCAAGCCAGAGTGAAAATGCTAACATTAGCTGAAGTAAAATACTAACGCTGGCATGCTAACAGTTTGAAAGTACCAAAGTATCTGACTTTTGAGGCGTACACATGCACCATTAGCTAAAAATACTAACAGGTAGCGAGTGTCACGTACTAAATGATATAACTGATGTGCACTGCTGAAAAATTGGATTAAAAAGTTAGCATGCTAGCATTAGCACAGACGTGTCTCAGAGGTCAGACCTGCTCCACCTCATTATTTCAATGATTGGCCAGAAATAATATTTCATCTTTTCTTACTCAAAGTTTGCTTTGTTCAATTCTGACACAACAAATATGTGTTCTGCATGCATTTTGTCAATTCTTTTAATACTTTTTTTAATTGAAAAAACAAAAACATGTTTTTTTACCTGCAGAAAATACTTTTTATATTTGCATATTGTTTAAATATTTTTTTATTTGAAGAAAATAGTTTTTAGATTTGCTAAATGTTTTTTAATAGAATAAAATTGTTTTACTTGCATGAAATTATTGTTATACTTGCAAATCTTGTTTTTAATTGAAAAAAAAAAGCTTTTTTTTTACCTGCAAAAAATTGTTGTTCTGCTTACAAATTTTTTTTTAAATGAAAATATTTTTACACCTACAGAAAATTGTATTTTAAACTTGTAAATCGTTTTTTACTGGCAGAAAATAGTTTTTCTAATTGCAAATTGTTTTAATTGAAGAAAATTGTTTTATACTTGCAAATAATTTTTCTAAATGAAGAAAATATTTTTATCCGAACAGAAAGTTGTTTTTTTTACTTGCAAATCCTTTTTTTACTTGCAGAAAATAGTTGTTATAGTTGCAAATCTTTTTTGATTGAAGACAATAGTTTTAATAGTCGCAAATTGCTTTTTTATTGAAAAAAAATGCTTTTTTTTACCTAGCAGAAAGTTTTTCTGATTGCAAATCGTTTTTTAACTTAAAGAAAAAAGTTGTATCTGCAGAAAAGTGTTTTTATACTTGAAAATTGTTTTTTTTAATTGAAGAAAATTGTTTTTATATTTGCTAATTGTTTTTTTATTGAATACAATTGTTTTTTTTTACTTGTAGAAAATTGTTATACTTGCAAATCGTGTTTTTAATTGAAAATTATTTTGTTTTTTACATGCAAAAAAGATTCTGCTTACAAACAATTTTTTAAAATCAACAAAATATTTATACACCTACAGAAAATACTTTTTCTGAACTTGTAAA
Organism: Nerophis ophidion; assembly: GCF_033978795.1. Taxonomy (NCBI): domain Eukaryota; kingdom Metazoa; phylum Chordata; class Actinopteri; order Syngnathiformes; family Syngnathidae; genus Nerophis; species Nerophis ophidion. The sequence goes on from NC_084625.1 coordinate 1,468,590, forward strand.
TTGTTTTTTTCTTACAGAAAATAGTTGTAAAAGTTGCAAATCTTTTTTTTTTTTTTTTAATTGGAGAATATTGTTTTTATGTATGTGTATTGTTTTCTTCCATCCATCCATCCATTTTCTACCGCTTATTCCCTTTCGAGGTCACGGGGGGCGCTGGCGCCTATCTCAGCTACAATCGGGCGGAAGGCGGGGTACACCCTGGACAAGTCGCCACCTCATTGTATTGTTTTCTTACTTGCAGAAAATAGTTGTTAGACGTGCAATTTTTTTGGAAATGGCAGAAAATGTTTGTTATTTGAGAATGTTCCATGAACGTCCGGGTAACGTACATAAAAGTAATTAGATTACTGGTGACTAGTAACACTGGTACTTAGTGGACGTCAGACCTCCTTGGCCACTGCGAGGGATTTGGGCCCACTCTTGTTTACAGGACGTTTTGAGGCTGTCGCTTGGCACCTGGAGGTTGCAGCTCCTCCCACAGCCTCCCTAAGGTCTGAATGTTGGCACTGGTGTGAACTTTCACTCCAGGATAAAAGCCTTTCTACTGGCCTCCCAGCGACTCCATTTCAGCACCCAGGAATGTCAACAGGTGCTTGGCTCAACTTTCAAGGCGCCAGAAGTGCCACCTGTTCTCTGCCAGCGGAAACAAGACCCCAGTCCCAAATCTAAGTCACAACAAAAGTCTTTCAGTGAAATGACTGCCACAACTCCACAAACAGACACAAATGTTCGTACTCACGCACAAACATTTGTAGGTAGAAAAAACAAAGAACAAAACGATTCTCAAGTAATATAAAATAAAAACATTTGCAAGAGTAAAAACTATTTTCTTCACGTTTAAACTTTTGGCATTAATATATATTCCACACACTCACATTCGGTAAGTCCCCGGAAGGAGAAACAAGCTCAACCTGTAAGTTAACTTAAAAGTTTCCCCTCTTTTGTCCGCCATTTTTACCTGGTCCTGCTTCTTCATCTTTGTTATTTTGGGGGATGGCACCATGCGCAAATAACAGTAGCTCTGAGGGCCGTAAATGGACTCAGCAGCACCACCCGTGGTGGAATTACAGGTGCAGTGAGTACAAGTGTGTGGATGGCACAGGGTAAAATAGTACTGCCTAAAGTTTTAACCTCAACAAAATTTATTTTATACTTGTGAATCATTTTCTTAATGTAAGTTATTTGTTTTTTTGTACTTGCAGGTATTAATTTTAAACTTGTGAATTGTTTTTTTTTAATTGCAGAAATTGTTTTTATACTTGCAAATTGTTTTCCTAATTGAAGGAATTTGTTCTGGGTTAGTTTTTTTACCAGCAGTAAAACATTTTTTAATTAAAAATCGTTTTTTTAATTGCAGTATAATGTTTTTATAAACTTACAAATCGTTCTTGTACTTGCAAAAAATTGTTGTTCTGCTAGCAAATTGTTTTTAATTTGAAGAAAAACAAAGATGTATCTGGAAAAAAACTGTTTTTATACTTGCAAATTGTTTTTTTTAATTGCAGAAAATTGTTGTTCTGCTTGCGAACTGTTTTTTTAAATGAAGAAAATATTTTTTACCTACAATTTTTTTTCTTTACTTTTAAATTGTTTATTACTTGCAGAAAATAGTTTAAATAGTTGCACATCCTTTTTTTTAATTGGAGAAAATTGTTTTTATACAAACTGTTTTTTTAATTGAAGAAAAAAATGTATAATTGCAAATCATTTTAATCCTTTTTTAATTGAAAAAAAACTTTTTTAATGCAGATAATTGTTTATATACTTGCAATTTTTTTTTATTTTTATTTTTTTTTTATTGTAGAAAATCGGTATTTTTTTTTAAATAAAAAAAAATATTTTTTACCTACAGAAATTTGTTTTTTTAACATGTAAATCGCTCTTTTATTTGCAAAAATAGCTGCACATCTTTTTTTATTATTTGGAGAAAATTGTTTTTATATTTGTGATTTTTCTTTTTTTTTTTTTTACTTTCATCACATTTGAAAAGGTTTATTCTGCCAAACTGTAAGTGGGTAGAAATGAGTATTGAATACAATTAAAATCAAGAGATTTAGTGCTAATATTTGAGAGGAAAAGTTGGGCCCCGAGTTCAAAAAGGTAAAGACGCCCGGGTTCGGATAATGAACTCAATAAGAGTATACATATTTTGCTAACATTTATAGTTGATATGCACTTATTGTATATTATTACTATTAGATTATTGAATAAATCATTTCATCATTTGGAATAAAAAAAAAAAAATAGAAATAAGTTATTATTAAAACTATCAAATGTGACAATGAGGACATTTTCCCTCCCCCTGATAAAAGAGTTGTGAGTTTGAAGCCGACATTTGTCCAAGTAGGACAGCAACATTGCATCTGCTGATAGAACATGGCCAGAGATCCTTAAGGGGACAGATGTTACACACACACACACACACACAACTCCCCAGGTGGCGTGGAGCATACGAGCGTTGCTGCGGGTCAGCGGCTCCACTCCGGGTTGAGAGGTGACTGGTTTGTCATTGCCATTAGATGAGATTAGATTAGATTAGAGGCACTTAACAAGATTCAAGCAGCACTCCCTGCAGCCTGCCGCCAGCTCTCATTTCATTTCAGGCCCTCTTCTTGTAAGTCACTGACGGCAGAAGAGTCTTCCGGCGTGACTCGGAGACAAAAAGGAGTGTCTCTAGAAGAGCAAGTGGCCAGGCGTGTCCAAACTACGCTCAGCGGGCCAAGTGCGACACGTCATGTGCTTCATAAGGAATCGTACCCACAGGAAGATATAATAGTTTGACCATTTGAATGCAGATGGATGGATATATGCTGTCCTTTAGTCAACAATGTGAGTAATTCAGGTCCATAACCCTTAATAATGCTTTGAATGTATGTATGCACAGCATCTACTTATATAACCCACTTCAATAGTGTTTCTCACATTCTGGCACTCGCAACTTTCTTTGGTCCCATGGTGTACTTTTTGCAATTACACTTTGTTTGTGCTCTGCATTACACAGAAATATTCACTGACAAACGCACGACTTTAAACGTCCCGTAATGTCCAGTGTTGTTATGTATTATTACTAAGGACTGCTTTTATATTTCCAGTATTATGTATTATTACTTTGAACTGTTTTACATTATCATTTTTATCCTGTGAAGCGTCTTTGGGTACCCTGAAAAGCGCTATACCAAATAAAATGTATTATTATTATTACTGCAAACAACCTGCCCTAGTCATGGTGCAAAAAAAATAATAATAATAATTAAAAAATCCACCAGTACAAAATGTCAACAGACGTGGTCACACGTAACACAAACTGTTCACTGAATTCTGGACAATTTAAAAATAATATTTAAAAAACTTGTAAACTACGACCATTTAAATCCATTACAAAGCATGATGGGGAAAAATGCAAAACACTCTACACACTTATCCATGTTTGGCACATTTTACCTGCCTGATATTTCTGAGTGATGACAAAACTTTAGGAAGGTTGTCATGGAAGTAAACAATGTAGGAGTCACATAATCTTAATATCCAATTATATTAATGGTCTTGTACTATTTTTTTTTTGTTTGGACCTAAAATACATACTAGACAAAATAGTCAAAAGATGTATAGCAGCAGTAAATGACAAACATGTTATTTATGACACACTTAAAAGGTGGTATTTCTTCTCATATTGTTTTTTAATGTACTTGTGCTTACTATTATCATTTTACTTGTTTATCTGTTATTTACATGAGATTATTCTTTTAAATCACATTGAAAGTTTAGTTTAGGTGTGACAATAAATACTCATGTTTTCAAATGAATGATACTGTTGCTCCTCGTAATTTAGGTATCAATCAAAATAATGGAGATGATTATTTTTGCCAGTATGGAAACACAAACATTTTTGGTGTGGACTACAAAAAAGGAGCATGAAAAATCAACTCACCAAAACGCTCGGAGCTGTGGGCGTGTTTCTTTTCGAAGAGATGGTCCCCGGCACGTTGATGGCATCCACTATACACCGGTGTTCCTTAACCATAGGGCCGGGTCCCAGTGTTGGCTCTCCAGCGCCCCCTACAATGTAATACATGTCTTTTTCAGCAGCGGCACTCAGTTGTAATACACTTTTCCACCACTTGTGGCAGTAGTGACAATATCAAACAGAATTTAAGCACAAAAATGATGACTAAACTGTATTTTCATTTGCACTTTCATTTTATTGACAGTTTAGTTTAAAAACACAAGTATTATTGAGGTTTGTTTAGCACATTACATGTTGTTAATCCTTTTTCAAATCAGCCTGACCTGAGACTAAGGTTTATTTGTGAAATGAAGACATGCTTTTATATCATTTGACAAGGGAGTGAAGTAAAAGTAGGTTAGATATAATCATCAAATTCCAGAGTAAGATGACTGCTTCAGTGTTAATGTTGGAGAGGTTGAGTAAAAACGTAAAAGTCCCTTTACACGTTTTTTAAGAAACATATTTGAGAGTTGCGATAAAAGAGCTGAAATAAGCAGAATAAATATGAGGTTGTTTTTGTGTTTTCTCTCAATATTTGAGTGAAAAGTCCAGATGTGTATTTTCTGCAGCACACGTTGAGGTTCTGCAGAAAAGATGCTTTGTGCTTCTTCTCCTTTCAACATTCCTGCTGGCACTGCACTTCTATTGGATCTTTTTTACTGGACAGTCCAGTCAACTTCTTGTCAACGTTGGTGCTGATAAGGAAGTCCAAGACCATGTGACATCTGTCAGCCAATCAGGAAATAATATTTCAGGCTTTTCTTCTAGTCACATTCTCTCCAAACATGAAGGTTTCAAGGCTGTCGCTTGGCAACTTGAACGTCCAGCTCCCTTCCAGAGACTTTTGGTTTAAAACTGCCGAGGCTGGCTCTTGGGTCAGAGAAACCTTGGCCTTGAGTCATATCAGCCCAAGTCTTTGGAGGGTCTCTGTGTCAACTGACCAAAAACTGTTTTTATCACCTCAGAAATATTCCTCAAGTGAGACATTCGCTGTCAAAATTGGATCTGGAAATTATCTCAAAGTGCAGCTACCAGACTTTAGACCAGAGGACCTAGAACAGTCCACATCACCCCCATTCTACCCAGTTTCATTGGCTTCCAGTCAGACTTTAGACCAGAGGACCCAGAACAGTCCACATCACCCCCATTCTACCCAGTCTTCATTGGCTTCTAGACAGACTATAGACCAGAGGACCCAGACAAGTCCACATCACCCCCATTTTACCCAGTCTTCATTGGCTTCCAGTCAGACTTTAGACCAGAGGACCCAGAACAGTCCACATAACCCCCATTCTACCCAGTTTCATTGGCTTCCAGTCAGACTTTAGACCAGAGGACCCAGAACAGTCCACATCACCCCCATTCTACCCAGTCTTCATTGGCTTCCAGTCAGACTTTAGACCAGAGGAGCCAGAAGAGTCCACATCACCCCCATCTACAAAGTCTTAATTGGCTTCTAGTCAGACTTTAGACCAGACGACCCAGGAGAGTCCACATCACCCCCATTCTACAAAGTCTTAATTGGCTTCCAGTCAGACTTTAGACCAGAGGACCCAGAACAGTCCACATCACCCCCATTCTACCTAGTCTTCATTGACTTCCAGTCAGACTTTAGACCAGAAGACCCAAAACAGTCCACATCACCCTTATTCTACCCAGTCTTTATTGGCTTTTAGACAGACTCTAGACCAGAGGACCCAGAACAGTCCACATCACCCCCATTCTACTCAGTCTTTATTGGCTTTTAGACAGACTTTAGACCAGGGGACCCATAAGAGTCCACATCACCCCCATTCTACAAAGTCTTCATTGGCATCCAGACAGACTTTAGACCAGAGGACCCAGAACAGTCCACATCACCCCCATTCTACTCAGTCTTTATTGGCTTTTAGACAGACTTTAGACCAGGGGACCCATAAGAGTCCACATCACCCCCATTCTACAAAGTCTTCATTGGCATCCAGACAGACTTTAGACCAGGGGACCCATAAGAGTCCACATCACCCCCATTCTACAAAGTCTTCATTGGCATCCAGACAGACTTTAGACCAGAGGACCCAGAACAGTCCACATCAGCCCCATTCTACCCAGTCTTCATGGACTTCCAGTCAGGCTCTGAACAGAGTTGAAGATTTTAATCCTGACTTTCTGTGTGTTGCATGGTGGGGCCCCTGCTCTTAAGTTGCATGGTGGGGCCCCTCAGTACATCACTGACTTGTTAGGCCCCTACTCTTCAGGCCAGGGTTTTGTAAAGATACCAAAAACTCATTAAAAAACCGGTGGAGACTTTGCATTCCAGACTATAGTCCCCAGATTCTAGAACAACTTGCACCAGTTAGTTACAGGTACTTGTTTGTGCACTGAAAAGGTAAACAAGTCAAAAAAGAGTGCGATACAGGACTAAATAAAAATAAAAATGGATGACATCAGAGCTGCACAACTGCAACTTCAAATTGTCTGATACTGGAAATTTATCTAGCCACCTACTGTACACAAATTGTCTGATACTGGAAATATATCTAGCCACATACTGTACGCAAATTCTCTGATACTGGAAATTTATCTAGCCACCTACTGTATGCAAATTGTCTGATACTGGAAATATATCTACCCATAAACTGTACGTAAATTGTCTGATACTGGAAATATATCTACCCATATACTGTACGTAAATTGTCTGATACTGGAAATATATCTAGCCACATACTGTACGCAAATTCTTTGATACTGGAAATATATCCAGCCATATACTGTATGCAAATTGTCTGATACTGGAAATATATATCTAGCCACATACTGTCTGCAAATTGTCTGATACTGGAAATATATCTAGCCACATACTGTACGCAAATTCTCTGATACTGGAAATATATCTAGCCACATACTGTATGCAAATTGTCTGATACTGGAAATATATCTAGCCACATACTGTACGCAAATTGTCTGATACTGGAAATATATCTAGCCACATACTGTACGCAAATTGTCTGATACTGGAAATATATCTAGCCACCTACTGTACACAAATTGTCTGATACTGGAAATATATCTAGCCACATACTCTACGCAAATTCTCTGATACTGGAAATTTATCTAGCCACCTACTGTACACAAATTGTCTGATACTGGAAATATATCTAGCCACATACTGTATGCAAATTGTCTGATACTGGAAATATATCTACCCATAAACTGTACGTAAATTGTCTGATACTGGAAATATATCTACCCATATACTGTACGTAAATTGTCTGATACTGGAAATATATCTAGCCACATACTGTACGCAAATTCTTTGATACTGGAAATATATCCAGCCATATACTGTATGCAAATTGTCTGATACTGGAAATATATATCTAGCCACATACTGTCTGCAAATTGTCTGATACTGGAAATATATCTAGCCACATACTGTACACAAATTGTCTGATACTGGAAATATATCTAGCCACATACTGTATGCAAATTGTCTGATACTGGAAATATATCTAGCCACATACTGTACGCAAATTGTCTGATACTGGAAATATATCTAGCCACATACTGTACGCAAATTGTCTGATACTGGAAATATATCTAGCCACATACTGTACGCAAATTGTCTGATACTGGAAATATATCTAGCCACATACTGTATGCAAATTGTCTGATACTGGAAATATATCTAGCCACATACTGTATGCAAATTGTCTGATACTGGAAATATATCTAGCCACATACTGTATGCAAATTGTCTGATACTGGAAATATATCTAGCCACATACTGTACACAAATTGTCTGATACTGGAAATATATCTGGCCACATACTCTACGCAAATTGTCTGATACTGGAAATATATCTAGCCACATACTGTGCGCAAATTCTCTAATACTGGAAATATATCTGGCCACATACTCTACGCAAATTGTCTGATACTGGAAATATATCTACCCATATACTGTATGCAAATTGTCTGATACTGGAAATATATCTAGCCATATACTGTATGCAAACTGTCTGATACTGGAAATATATCTAGCCACATACTGTATGCAAATTGTCTGATACTGGAAATATATCTAGCCACATACTCTACGCAAATTCTCTGATACTGGAAATATATCTAGCCACATACTGTATGCAAATTGTCTGATACTGAAAATATATCTAGCCACATACTGTATGCAAATTGTCTGATACTGGAAATATATCTACCCATATACTGTATGTAAATTGTCTGATACTGGAAATATATCTACCCATATACTGTACGCAAATTGTCTGATACCGGAAATATATGTATCTATATACTGTACATAAATTGTCTGATACTGGAAATATATCTACCCATATACTGTACGCAAATTGTCTGATACCGGAAATATATCTAGCCACATACTGTAGGCAAATTGTCTGATACTGGAAATATATGTATCTGTATACTGTATGTAAATTGTCTGATACTGAATATATACTGAAAATATATGTATGTATATATGTATGCATATTGTATATATTGTATGCAAATAGTCTGATACTGAATAAAGACTGAAAATGTATGTATGTATACAGTGTAAGTATGCATATTGTATATACTCTACATAAATAGTCTGACACGAAATAGATACTGAAAATATATGTATGTGTGTATGTGTGTAAATTGTATATACTGTATGTGTATCTAACTGGTATCTTACTTGTGACTAACTGGTATCTAACTGGAATCTTACTGGTATCTTACTGAGATCCAAGTAGTATCTTATTGGTATCTAAGTGGTATCTTACTGGTATCTAAGTGGTATCAAATTGGTGTTTGTCTTACTGGTATATAAGTGGTATCTGATTGGTATCTTAGTGGTAAATTAGTGGTATCTCAGTCATATTTCATGGTTATCTATGTGGTATCTTGCTGGTATGTCAGTGATACTTGAGTGGTATGTTGGTGGCGTCATATTTCATTGTTATCAATGTGGTATCTTCTAGGTATCTTGCTGGTATGTCAGTGATACTTGAGTGGTATGTTGGTGGCAGTCATATTTCATTGTTATCTATGTGGTATCTTGCTGGTGTGTCAGTGATACTTGAGTGGTATGTTGGTGGCAGTCATATTTCATGGTTATCTATGTGGTATCTTGCTGGTATGTCAGTGATACTTGAGTGGCATGTTGGTGGCATCAGGTGTAAAATGCGTGCATCAAAGTACAGTCGAGTAATTGACTGAAGGATGTTGACACAAGTCAAGGAGGTGATGATGCAAAGCCTCATTAGCATATGACTTCCTAATTAGCGGGTGATGGCATGTTGCCGCCTGGCACACCTGTGACTTCCAGCACGCCAAAGAAGCGGCGCCCTTTGGCAGCGTTGGCACTAATGCGCTTAGCGGCGTGCACTCGCTGCTGCTTGATAGCGTTGGCTTGAGGATAAGAGCAGAAAATGGCCGACACGGTAGATGTGCAGCTCTCCCCCACGAGGACGCCTGCTAAACAAAGACTGCTTACTGAGGATTGTTGACACTTCTATTTAGCTGCAGATTAGCACACGCTGCTGGCGACACAATGCAGCCTCTCTTCATGTTGGCGTCGCTGCACACTTCCTGTCCAAAACACTCCCTGCCAGCACAGGTGCATCGTGGGGAATATACTTTTTTTTTCTCCAATGGCCTCTTACTGGTATTTAAAGGCCTAATGAAACCCACTACTACCCACCACACAGTCTGATAGTTTATATCCATCCATCCATCCACTACTACCCACCACACAGTCTGATAGTTTATATCCATCCATCCACCCACTACGCAGTCTGATAGTTTATATCCATCCATCCACCCACTACTACCCACTACACAGTCTGATAGTTTATATCCATCCATCCACCCACTACTACCCACCACACAGTCTGATAGTTTATATCCATCCATCCACCCACTACTACCCACCACACAGTCTGATAGTTTATATCCATCCATCCACCCACTACTACCCACCACACAGTCTGATAGTTTATATCCATCCATCCACCCACTACTACCCACCACACAGTCTGATAGTTTATATCCATCCATCCACCCACTACGCAGTCTGATAGTTTATATCCATCCATCCACCCACTACTACCCACTACACAGTCTGATAGTTTATATCCATCCACCCACCCACTACTACCCACCACACAGTCTGATAGTTTATATCCATCCATCCACCCACTACTACCCACCACGCAGTCTGATAGTTTATATCCATCCATCCACCCACTACTACCCACTACACAGTCTGATAGTTTATATCCATCCATCCACCCACTACTACCCACTACAGTCTGATAGTTTATATCCATCCATCCACCCACTACTACCCACCACACAGTCTGATAGTTTATATCCATCCATCCACCCACTACTACCCACTACACAGTCTGATAGTTTATATCCATCCATCCACCCACTACTACCCACCACACAGTCTGATAGTTTATATCCATCCATCCACCCACTACTACCCACCACACAGTCTGATAGTTTATATCCATCCATCCACCCACTACTACCCACTACACAGTCTGATAATTTATATCCATCCATCCACCCACCACGCAGTCTGATAGTTTATATCCATCCATCCACCCACTACTACCCACCACACAGTCTGATAGTTTATATCCATCCATCCACCCACTACTGCCCACTACACAGTCTGATAGTTTATATCCATCCATCCACCCACTACTACCCACCACACAGTCTGATAGTTTATATCCATCCATCCACCCACTACTACCCACTACACAGTCTGATAATTTATATCCATCCATCCACCCACCACACAGTCTGATAGTTTATATCCATCCATCCACCCACTACTGCCCACTACACAGTCTGATAGTTTATATCCATCCATCCACCCACTACTACCCACTACACAGTCTGATAGTTTATATCCATCCATCCACCCACTACTACCCACTACACAGTCTGATAATTTATATCCATCCATCCACCCACCACACAGTCTGATAGTTTATATCCATCCACCCACCCACTACTGCCCACTACACAGTCTGATAGTTTATATCCATCCATCCACCCACTACTACCCACCACACAGTCTGATAGTTTATATCCATCCATCCACCCACTACTACCCACTACACAGTCTGATAATTTATATCCATCCATCCACCCACCACACAGTCTGATAGTTTATATCCATCCATCCACCCACTACTGCCCACTACACAGTCTGATAGTTTATATCCATCCATCCACCCACTACTACCCACTACACAGTCTGATAGTTTATATCCATCCATCCACCCACTACTACCCACTACACAGTCTGATAGTTTATATCCATCCATCCACCCACTACTACCCACCACACAGTCTGATAGTTTATATCCATCCATCCATCCACTACTACCCACCACACAGTCTGATAGTTTATATCCATCCATCCACCCACTACTACCCACCACACAGTCTGATAGTTTATATCCATCCATCCATCCATCTTCTTGTGCTTATCCGAGGTGGGGTCGCGGGGGCAACAGCCTAAGCAGGGAAGCCCAGACTTCCCTCTCCCAAAACACTTGGTCCAGCTCTTCCCGGGGGATCCCGAGGCGTTCCCAAGCCAGCCGGGAGACATAGTCTTCCCAACGTGTCCTGGGTCTTCCCCGTGGCCTCCTACCGGTCGGACGTGCCCTAAACACCTCCCTAGGGAGGCGTTCGGGTGGCATCCTGACCAGATGCCCGAACCACCTCATCTGGCTCCTCTCCATGTGGAGGAGCAGCGGCTTTACTTTGAGTTCCTCCCGGAATGCCAGAGCTTCTCACCCTATCTCTAAGGGAGAGACCTGGAAACTCATTTGTGATCTTGTCCTTTCGGTCATGACCCGAAGCTCATGACCATAGGTGAGGATGGGAACGTAGATCGACCGGTAAATTGAGAGCTTTGCCTTCCGGCTCAACTCCTTCTTCACCACAACGGATCGATACAACGTCCGCATTACTGAAGACGCCGCACCGATCCGCCTGTCGATCTCACGATCCACTCTTCCCTCACTCGTGAACAAGACTCCTAGGTACTTGAACTCCTCCACTTGGGGCAGGGTCTCCTCCCCAACCCGGAGATGGCACTCCACCCTTTTCCGGGTGAGAACCATGGACTCGGACTTGGAGGTGCTGATTTTCATTCCGGTTGCTTCACACTCAGCTGCGAACCGATCCAGTGAGAGCTGAAGATCCCGGCCAGATGAAGCCATCAGGACTACATCATCTGCAAAAAGCAGAGACCTAATCCCGTGGCCACCAAACCGGAACCCCTCAACGCCTTGACTGCGCCTAGAAATTCTGTCCATAAAAGTTCTGAACAGAATGGGTGACAAAGGACAGCCTTAGCGGAGTCCAACCCTCACTGGAAATGTGTCCGAGTCCCTGCCGGCAATGCGGACCAAGCTCAGGACACTTGGCTGTCTGATCCTAGGCTACAGAAGATAGTTTATATATCAATGATGAAATATTAACATTACAACACAAGCCAATACGGCCGCTTTAGTTTACTAAATTGCAATTTTTAATTTCCCGTGAGTTTCTTGACGTGACGTCACATGTTGGAGGGGACATATTAGCGAGGCACCAAACACAGCTAAAAGTCGTCTCTTTTCATCGCATAATTACACAGTATTTTGGACATCTGTGTTGCTGAATCTTTTGCAACTTGTTCATTTAATATTGGAGACGTCAAAGAAGAATGCTGTTGGTGGAAAGTGGTGGATTGCAGCTGCCTTTAGCACCGAGACACAGCCGGTGTTGTTGTGAAGCAGAGCGGTCAAGCGAACATGTTTCTCTACGTCAACCAGCATGTCTTAGGATGGGGAAATTGTGATATTAAGTCTTACCGGAGACATCAGTGGATTATTAGTCCTCCTGCAGCAGCTGTGAGCTTGGCTCCTCGGCTTCCCTCTGAGACACTGCGTGTTCACCAAAGCCATCCGACTTCGAGGTATGTCTTTAGAATCTCACTAAAATTAAACAATAAGCAGATAAGGGATCTTCCAGAATTATCCTTGTAAATGTGTCTAATTACATCTGAAACGCTCACACTGCCGCCGCCCGTAGCTGTCGCTTTTTTTTTTCTAGTCCTTTACTATCAATATCCTAATTCACAAATCTTTCATCCTCACTCAAATTAATGGGGAAATTGTTGCTTTCTCGGTCCAAATCGCTCTAGCTGCTGGTGGCCATGATTGTAAACAATGTGAATATGTGAGGAGCTCTACAACCCGTGACGTCACGCGCACATCGTCTGCTACTTCCGGTACAGGCAAGGCTTTTTTATTAGCCAGCAAAAGTTGCAAACTTTATTGTGGATGTTCTCTACTTCATCCTTTCAGCAAAAATATGTCAATATGGCGAAATGATGAAGTATGACACATAGAATGGAGCTGCTATCCCCGTTTAAATAACAACATCTCATTTCAGTAGGCCTTTAAATGGCCATCTTACTGGTATCTTACTGGCTTCTTACTGCTGTCATACTAATATCCTACTGGCTTCTTACTGGTATTTTACTGGCTTCTTACTGGTATCATACTGGTATTTTACTGGCATCTTACTGGGATCATACTGGTATCTTACTGGTATCTTACTGGCATCTTACTGGCATCATACGGACATCCTACTGGCATCTTACTGGTATCTTACTGGTACCATGCGGACATCCTATGGCATCTTACTGGGATCATACTGGTATCTTACTGGCATCATACTAACATCCTACTGGCTTCTTACTGCTATCATACGGACATCCTACAGGCATCTTACTGGGATCATACTGGTATCTTACTGGCATCATACGAGCATCCTACTGGCATCTTACTGGCTTCTTACTGGTATCATGCGGACATCCTATGGCATCTTACTGGGATCATACTGGTATCTTACTGGCTTTTTACTGGTATCATACGGACATCCTACAGGCATCTTACTGGGATCATACTGGTGTCTTACTGGTATCATACGGACATCCTACTGGTATCTTACTGGGATCATACTGGCTTCTTACTGGTATCATATGGGCATCCTACTGGCATCTTACTGGGATCATACTGGTATCTTACTGGCTCCTTACAGGTATTATACAGACATCCTACTGGCATCTTACTGGGATCCTACTGGTATCTTACTGGCTCCTTACAGGTATTATACGGACATCCTACTGGCATCTTACTGGGATCATACTGCTATCATACCGACATCCTACTGGGATCTTACTGGAATCATACTGGTATCTTACTGGCATCATACGAACATCCTACTGGCATCTTAAGTTAAAGTACCAGTGATACGCACGCATGCACGCACGCGCACACAACACACACACAAGGTGTGGCGAAATTATTCTCTGGATTTGACCCATCACCCTTGATCACCCCCTGGGAGGATGAGGGGAGCAGTGGACAACAGCGGTGGCCACGCCCGGTAATCCTTTTTGGTGATTTAACTCACTGGCATCTTTCTGGTATATTACCGGTATTGCACTGGCATCTTACTGGTATCTTAGTGGCATCTTCCTGGTATCATACAGATATCTTACTGGCATCCTACAGGTATCTTAATGGTATCTCACTGGCATGTAAACATTTGTTTCCCATGCATGTACATTACTATGAGATAAATAGTGGTTGGAGTCAAATAGTATCAAATAATGAGCTTGAATATTTGCACCTGGATTACAGTTGTACTAATACCAAAAATGTTGGTCATTAAATGCAGCACGTTTTACTTTTACTTGAATATGTTTAGGAAAAAGAAAAACTACTTTTATTTTAAGTATAATTTATTCATACCAACAATTATTTCTAATCGATTAATCAAGGTTTAAAAAGACTATTCCTTAGTTATCCACACTGCTTCCGGCAGGCTCTGTCACGTGACTCTGTTTGACCAATCCAAGCTAAGTACAAGTGACGTAGTGTCATTAGAAACGCTTCACTGTCACGTGACTCTGTTTGACCAATCCAAGGCAGTGACATTGGAAACCACTTCACTAATCAAACAAGCAAAAAGTACAGAAGCTAACATAGGTCAATATGTTTCAAGCATATCATAAAAACACTTTATAAAAGTATTGTTTATTAAGTGTCAGAATGTTCCCAAAATAAGACACTTTTATTTGTGTTTGAGACAACTGCAGAACGGTTGACTAAAAGCGACTTTTTTGCGTGTCTGTGATGCTCCTAAACCCCCCGAGTGTCATTTGAACACATTTAAACATTGATGACAACATGAAAGAAGCAGTTGAAAAGTGTACTTACCTGTTGGAGCCGCACCACTAGCTCATTAGCATGTAGCATTCTCTTCTTCTACTGCTTTATCACGTAGACTAACATTCTCTTCTTCTACTGTTTTATAAAGGTAGACAAACATTCTCTTCTTCTACTGCTTTATCACGTAGACTAACATTCTCTTCTTCTACTGTTTTATAAAGGTAGACAAACATTGTCTTCTTCTACTGTTTTATAAAGGTAGAGAAACATTCTCTTCTTCTACTGCTTTATAAAGGTAGACAAACATTGTCTTCTTCTACTGCTTTATCACGTAGACTAACATTCTCTTCTTCTACTGTTTTATAAAGGTAGACAAACATTGTCTTCTTCTACTGTTTTATAAAGGTAGAGAAACATTCTCTTCTTCTACTGCTTTATAAAGGTAGACTAACATTCTCTTCTTCTACTGCTTTATCATGTAGACTAACATTGTCTTCTTCTACTGCTTTATCATGTAGACTAACATTTTCTTCTTCTACTGCTTTATCATGTAGACTAACATTGTCTTCTTCTACTGCTTTATAAAGGTAGAGAAACATTCTCTTCTTCTACTGCTTTATAAGGTAGACAAACATTCTCTTCTTCTACTGCTTTATAAGGTAGACAAACAAGGTGAAGTGAGCACAGTCGCCCCCTAGTGTAGGACAGCTGGAACATGGAGACTAGAAGAACTGCACATGTTGCTGTGAAAATAGAAATACTTTAGTAGAACATACTTTAGTAGAACATACTTTAGTAGAACATACTTTAGAGAACACTTAAGTACAACATAGTTGACAGAACATATTTCAGTAGAACATACTTTGTGAGAACATACTTGAGAGAAAATACATGAGAGAAGATAGTTGAGTAGAATATAGTGGAGTAGATGATGGGGGAGTAGAAGATAGTGGGATAGAATATAGTTGAGTAGAATATAGTTGATTAGAATATAGTGGAGTAGAATATAGTAGAGTAGAAGATAGTTGAGTAGAAGATGGGGGAGTAGAAGATACTTGAGCATAATTAGTTGAGTAGAAGATAGTGGAGTAGAAGATAGTTGAGTAGAAGATAGTTAAGATAGTGGAGTAGAAGATAGTTAAGTAGAAGATAGAGTAGAAGATAGTTGAGTAGAAGATAGTTAAGTAGAAGATAGAGTAGAAGATAGTTGAGTAGAAGATAGTGGAGTAGAAGATAGTTAAGATAGTGGAGTAGAAGATAGTGGAGTAGAAGATAGTTAAGTAGAAGATAGAGTAGAAGATGGGGGAGTAGAAGATAGTTGAGTAGAAGATAGTGGAGTAGAAGGTAGTTGAGTAGAAGATAGTTGAGTAGAAGATAGTGGAGTAGAAGATAGTTGAGTAGAAGATAGTTAAGTAGAAGATAGAGTAGAAGATAGTTGAGTAGAAGATAGTGGAGTAGAAGATAGTGGAGTAGAAGGTAGTTGAGTAGAAGATAGTGGAGTAGAAGATAGTTGAGTAGAAGATAGTGGAGTAGAAGATAGTGGAGTAGAAGATAGTTGAGTAGAAGATAGTTGAGTAGAAGATAGTGGAGTAGAAGATAGTTGAGTAGAAGATAGTGGAGTAGAAGGTAGTTGAGTAGAAGATAGTTGAGTAGAAGATAGTGGAGTAGAAGATAGTTGAGTAGAAGATAGTTAAGTAGAAGATAGAGTAGAAGATAGTTGAGTAGAAGATAGTGGAGTAGAAGATAGTGGAGTAGAAGGTAGTTGAGTAGAAGATAGTGGAGTAGAAGATAGTTGAGTAGAAGATAGTGGAGTAGAAGATAGTTGAGTAGAAGATAGTGGAGTAGAAGATAGTGGAGTAGAAGATAGTTGAGTAGAAGATAGTGGAGTAGAAGATAGTGGAGTAGAAGATAGTTGAGTAGAAGATAGTGGAGTAGAAGATAGTGGAGTAGAAGATAGATGAGTAGAAGATAGAGTAGAAGATGGGGGAGTAGAAGATAGAGTAGAAGATGGGGGAGTAGAAGATAGTTGAGTAGAAGATGGGGGATAAAGTGCAGTGCAGACATGAGTTGAGTTCAGTGATGATGATGATGACACAGAGTATGTACTTGAGTGCACTCAAAGTAATAAAACACACAATAGACATGAAAGTTGAACAAATATTGTTTATTCTCACAAGTGTTGGTACACAAGTGTTGTTTATTCTCACAAGTGTTGGTACACAAGTGTTGTTTATTCTCACAAGTGTTGGTACACAAGTGTTGGTACACAAGTGTTGGTACACAAGTGTTGGTACACAAGTGTTGGTACACAAGTGTTGGTACACAAGTGTTGGTACACAAGTGTTACTTTCCTTCCTTCAGTCCACAAAGATGCAAAGACTTAGAGACACTGCAGTCCAACAGTTGACATGTTTGATAGTCGTCTTCCTTCCATGGAACTTCTCACTTGGCTGACACACACACACACACACACACTTCTTGATGGCCTGTCAGGGAGCTGCTGCATCTACACTAAGTACACACTGAGTACACACTGAGTACACACTGAGTGCACGCTGAGTACACACTGAGTACACACTGAGTACACACTGAGTGCACGCTGAGTACACACTGAGTACACACTGAGTACACACTGAGTACACACTGAGTGCACGCTGAGTACACACTGAGTACACACTGAGTACACACTGAGTACACACTGAGTGCACGCTGAGTACACACTGAGTACACACTGAGTACACACTGAGTACACACTAAGTACACACTAAGTACACACTAAGTACACACTGAGTACACGCTGAGTACATGCTGAGTACACGCTGAGTACACACTGAGTACACACTGAGTACACGCTGGGTACACGCTGAGTACACGCTGAGTACACGCTGAGTACACACTGAGTACATGCTGAGTACACACTAAGTACACACTGGATACACACCGAGTACACGCTGCGTACACACTGAGTACATGCTGAGTACACACTGAGTACACGCTGAGTACACACTGAGTACACGCTGAGTACACACTGAGTATATGCTGAGTACACACTAAGTACACGCTGAGTACACTTTGTGATGCGCTGCCTTTCCTTTCCCACTTTTGTGTGAAATAGAATTATTCTTCAGATGTTTTGTACCACCTGGGAAGAGACTGGAGTAGCGCAGTAGGCCCAAGTATTGATTAAAAACAAGGTTTTATCGGACACCTCTATTTTCTCCCACACAGTTTGAACAGTCACACTATGTTTGACTTCCATTGAAGGCTCATACACTTACTATACTTTCCTGTTATGAACAAAACATATTCCTCTATGTCAAATATATTCACTCTATAATCTGTACAGTACCATCAACTGGGTATGATATACTCTAGTATCTATACACTATACTCTAGTATCTATACACTATACTCTAGTATCTATACACTATACTCTAGTATCTATACACTATACTCTAGTATCTATACACTATACTCTAGTATCTACACACTATACTCTAGTATCTATACACTATACTCTAGTATCTATACACTATACTCTAGTATCTATACACTATACTCTAGTATCTATACACTATACTCTAGTATCTATACACTATACTCTAGTATCTACACACTATACTCTAGTATCCATACACTATACTCTAGTATCTATACACTATACTCTAGTATCTATACACTATACTCTAGTATCTATACACTATACTCTAGTATCTATACACTATACTCTAGTATCTATACACTATACTCTAGTATCTATACACTATACTCTAGTATCCATACACTATACTCTAGTATCTATACACTATACTCTAGTATCCATACACTATACTCTAGTATCTATACACTATACTCTAGTATCTATACACTATACTCTAGTATCTATACACTATACTCTAGTATCTATACACTACATCTATATTTGCATACTTTGGGTAGGAGTCCACTTCCTGTGAGCTGTTATGTTACCTTCAAGTCCAACACAAACTTGGAGTCCCAACAAGACTTGGACTAGAAGGTTCTGCGAGACACTTGGACAGCACCACTAGAACATAGCATATCTCAAAAGTACTACAGTATTTGAAGTATATCTCTCTGGACAAAAGTACTACAAATCGTTAATTCATACATCATACCAGTCATTAATTCACACGTCAAACAAGTCGTTAAATCATGCAGTAAACAAGTCGCTATTTCACACGTCAAACAAGTCGTTAATTCATACGTCAAACAAGTCATTAATTCACACGTCAAATAAGTCGTTAAATCACGCAGTAAACAAGTCGCTATTTCACATGTCAAACAAGTGTTAATTCACAAGTCAAACAAGTCATTAATTCATACATCAAACAAGTCTTTAATTCATACGTCAAAGAAATCATTAAATCACACGTCAAAGGAATTGTTAATTCATACGTCAAACAAGTCGTTATTTCACACGTCAAACAAGTCATTAATTCAAACGTCAAACACGTCTTTATTTCATACGTCAGACAATTCATTATTTCACAGGTCAAACAAGTCGTTAATTCACACGTCAAATAATTCGTTAATTCACACATCAAGTAAGTCGTTAAATCACGCAGTAAACAAGACGCTATTTCACATGTCAAACAAGTTGTAAATTCCCACGTCAAACAAGTCGTTAATTCATACGTCAAACAAGTCTTTAATTCATACGTCAAAGAAATCATTAAATCACACGTCAAACGAATCATTAGTTCACACGTCAAATGAGTCGTTATTTCACACGTCAAGCAAGTCGTTAATTCACACATCAAATAAGTCGTTAAATCACGCAGTAAACAAGTCGCTATTTCACACGTCAAACAAGTTGTTAATTCACACGTCAAACAAGTCTTTAATTCACACGTCAAACAAGTCGTTAATTCATACGTCAAACAAGTCATTAATTCATACGTCAAAGAAATCATTAAATCACACGTCAAACGAATCATTAATTCACACGTCAAACGAGTCGTTATTTCACACGTCAAACAAGTTGTTAATTCACACGTCAAACGAGTCATTAATTTACAGGTCAAATGAGTCGTTAATTCACACGTCAAACAAGTCCTTAAATCACGCATAAACAAGTCGCTATTTCACACGTCAAACAAGTTGTTAATTCACACGTCAAAAGAGTCGTTAATTCACAAGTCAAATGAGTCGTTAATTCACACGTCAAACAAGTCGTTAAATCACGCAGAAAACAAGTCTCTATTTCACACGTCAAACAAGTCCTTAAATCACGCATTAAAAAAGCCTCTATTTCACACGTCCAACAAGTCGTTAATTCACAAGTCAAAAAAGTCGATAAATCACGCATTAAACAAGTCGCTATTTCACACGTCTAAAAAGTTAATTCACACGTCAAACGAGTCGTTAATTCACACGTCAAACAAGGTTTTAAATCACACAGTAAACAAGTCTCTATTTCACACGTCAAACAAGTCCTTAAATCACACATTAAACAAGTCGCTATTCCACACGTCAAACAAGTCGTTAATTCACAAGTCAAAAAAGTAGATAAATATCGCATTAAAATCACTTTTTCACACGTCAAACAAGTCATTAATTCACACGTCAAACGAGTCATTAATTCACAAGCCAAACGAGTCGTTAATTCACACGTCAAACAAGTCCTTAAATCACGCATAAAACAAGTCGCTATTTCACACGTCAAACAAGTTCTTAATTCACACGTCAAACGAGTCATTAATTCACAAGCCAAACGAGTCGTTATTTCACACGTCAAACAAGTCCTTAAATCACGCATAAAACAAGTCGCTATTTCACACGTCAAACAAGTTCTTAATTCACACGTCAAACGAGTCATTAATTCACAAGCCAAACGAGTCGTTATTTCACACGTCAAACAAGTCATTAGATCACGCAGTAAACAAGTCTCTATTTCACACGTCAAACAAGTCATTAAATCACGCAGTAAACAAGTCGCTATTTCACACGTCAAACAAGTCGTTAATTCACACGTCAAACAAGGCCTTAAATCACGCATAAAACAAGTCGCTATTTCACACGTCAAACAAGTCCTTAAATCACGCATAAAACAAGTCGCTATTTCACACGTCAAACAAGTTCTTAATTCACACGTCAAACGAGTCATTAATTCACAAGCCAAACGAGTCGCTATTTCACACGTCAAACAAGTCGTTAATTCACACGTCAAACAAGGCCTTAAATCACGCATAAAACAAGTCGCTATTTCACACGTCAAACAAGTCCTTAAATCACGCATAAAACAAGTCGCTATTTCACACGTCAAACAAGTTCTTAATTCACACGTCAAACGAGTCATTAATTCACAAGCCAAACGAGTCGCTATTTCACACGTCAAACAAGTCGTTAATTCACACGTCAAATGAGTCGTTAATTCCATCCATCCATCCATTTTCTACCGCTTATTCCCTTTCTTTTGGGGTCGCTGGCGCCTATCTAAGCTACAATCGGGCGGAGGACGGGGTACACCCTGGACAAGTCGCCACCTCATCGCAGGGCCAGTCGTTAATTCACAGGTCAAAAAAGTCGATAAATCACGCATTCGCTATTTCACACGTCAAGTCGTTATTTCACAAGTCAAATGAGTCGTCGATTCATACGTCAAACAAGTCGTTAAATCACGCAGTAAACAAGTCACAGGTCAGTCCTCAGAATTTTACGGTAAAAAAAACACCGGTGCCATTTTTCCAATCGAGATAAAAAACTGTAAAAACAACAATTGTAGATTTTACGGGAGATAAAAAGTAAAGTGTGTCGCCGGAATTTTACTGTAAAAATAAAAGTATTTTTCCAGTTCCAGTAATGTACTGTAAAAACAACTTCAGGTCATCAGAGTTGTGTCGTCAACATTTCAATTTACAGTAGTTGTCTGGAAAAATCATCCTCAATTTCACAATAAAATTCTGGCGACTAAATCGATATATATGTATATATATATATATATATATATATATATATATATATATATATATATATATATATATATATATATATATGTATATATATATATATATATGAGTTGACAGTGCAGTACTGTGAGTACCCGCCTGCTGTACTTAGAACCATCGGAGATTTGATGGTAAAAAACCGGAAGCTCCGTGGGCAAAATTTGACAGTAAAAATAAAAATAGTAGTGTTCTTGTCATTTAAAACCTGCGTAGATTTTTACAGCAAAAAAACTGCACTTCAGTCGCCAGAATTTATCGTAAAATTGAAAGACTGTTGTGTCAATTTACAGTAATGCACTGTAAAAATTCTCTTGGCTCCTCTCCATGTGGAGGAGCAGCGGCTTTACTTTGAGTTCCTCCCGGATGGCAGAGCTTCTCACCCTATCTCTAAGGGAGAGACCCAAAGTCATTTGGGCCGCTTGTACCCGTGATCTTATCCTTTCGGTCATGACCCCAAGCTCATGACCATAGGTGAGGATGGGAACGTAGATCGACCGGTAAATTGAAAGCTTTGCCTTCCGGCTCAGCTCCTTCTTCACCACAACGGATCGGTACAACGTCCGCATTACTGAAGACGCCGCACCGATCCGCCTGTCGATCTCACGATCCACTCTTCCCCCACTCGTGAACAAGACTCCTAGGTACTTGAACTCCTCCACTTGGGGCAGGGTCTCCTCCCCAACCCGGAGATGGCACTCCACCCTTTTCCGGGCGAGAACCATGGACTCGGACTTGGAGGTGCTGATTCTCATTCCGGCCGCTTCACACTCGGCTGCAAACCGATCCAGTGAGAGCTGAAGATCCCGGCCAGATGAAGCCATCAGGACCACATCATCTGCAAAAAGCAGAGACCTAATCCCGTGGCCACCAAACCGGAACCCCTCAACGCCTTGACTGCGCCTAGAAATTCTGTCCATAAAAGTTATGAACAGAATGGGTGACAAAGGACAGCCTTAGCGGAGTCCAACCCTCACTGGAAATGTGTCCGAGTCCCTGCCGGCAATGCGGACCAAGTTCTGGCACTGATCGTACAGGGAACGGACCGCCACAATAAGACAGTCCGATACCCCATACTCTCTGAGCACTCCCCACAGGACTTCCCGAGGGACACGGTCCAATGCCTTCTCCAAGTCCACAAAGCACATGTAGACTGGTTGGGCAAACTCCCATGCACCCTCAAGAACCCTGCCCAGAGTATAGAGCTGGTCCACAGTTCCACGACCAGGACGAAAACCACACTGTTCCTCCTGAATCCGAGGTTCGACTATCCGGCGAAGCCTCCTCTCCAGTACACCTGAATAAACCTTACCGGGAAGGCTGAGGAGTGTGATCCCACGATAGTTGGAACACACCCTCCGGTCCCCCTTCTTAAAGAGAGGGACCACCACCCCGGTCTGCCAATCCAGAGGTACCGCCCCCGATGTCCACGCGATGCTGCAGAGTCTTGTCAACCAAGACAGCCCCACAGCATCCAGAGCCTTAAGGAACTCCGGGCGGATCTCATCCACCCCCGGGGCCTTGCCACCGAGGAGCTTTTTAACTACCTCAGCGACCTCAGCCCCAGAAATAGGAGAGTCCACTACAGATTCCCCAGGCACTGCTTCCTCAAAGAAAGACGTGTTGGTGGGATTGAGGAGGTCTTCAAAGTATTCCCTCCACCGATCCACAACATCCGCAGTTGAGGTCAGCAGAACACCATCCGCACCATACACGGTGTTGATAGTGCACTGCTTCCCCTTCCTGAGGCGGCGGACGGTGGTCCAGAATCGCTTCGAAGCCATCCGGAAGTCATTTTCCATGGCTTCCCCAAACTCTTCCCATGTCCGAGTTTTTGCCTCTGTGACCGCTGAAGCTGCACACCGCTTGGCCTGTCGGTACCTGTCCACTGCCTCCGGAGTCCTATGAGCCAAGAGGAGGAGCCAGATGAGGTGGTTCGGCCATCTGGTCAGGATGCCACCCGAACGCCTCCCGAGGGAGGCTTTTAGGGCACGTCCGACCGGTAGGAGGCCACGGGGAAGACCCAGGACACCTTGGGAAGACTATGTCTCCCGACTGGCCTGGGAACGCCTCGGGATCCCCCGGGAAGAGCTAGACGAAGTGGCTGGGGAGAGGGAAGTCTGGGCTTCCCTGCTTAGGCTGCTGCCCCCGCGACCCGACCTCGGATAAGCGGAAGAAGATGGATGGATGGATGGATGGCACTGTAAAAATGACGAGCGTGGATTTTACGGGGAAAAATGGCAGCTGTCATTAGAATTTTACCCTGACAACAATAATAAACTATAAAAACAACTATTGTAGATTTTACAGGAGACAAAAAGCCAACTCAGTCCTCAGAATTTTACCGTAAAAAAACACTGGTAGGGTTTTTCCAATTACAGTAAGACACTACCCAAACAACCCTCCATTTTAGGGTCAAAAGTAAGCAGCTCCGTCATCGGAATTGTGAAAATAACAAGTATAGCAATTTTCAATTTACAGTATTTGTCAATTTAACAGTAAAATTCTGGCAACTGAATCTACAGATTTAAAAACTGTAATTACTGTACTTACAACCCTGATGGCAAAAAGTAAAAATAAAAGTGGTACAGTTTTCCATTTCCTAGTACTATATTTCCTTGAATTGCCGCCGGGTATATAGTAAGTGCCTGCCTACAATTAACGCCGGGTCAAACTCGTTTCGCCAAACAGTTAGCATATGCCTAGAATTTCCACCGGGTCAAACTCGTCACGTCACGAGTGACACTTCACCTGTCATCATTTTCAAAATGGAGGAGGCTGATTTCAATCATTTGAAATGGCATAAAGGGAAGAAGATTAAGAGCTATTCAGTAGGATTTAAGGTCCAAGCTATTGAATGTGCTAAAAAGAACAGTAAGCCGCTATGTTTTATTAATATACCGTAGCTGCGTGTGTCAAATATGAGTCATTAAATGACTCCCGCCTCCTGGTGGTAGAGGGCGCTAGTGATCCTTCTTGCGACTACTCGGCTGCAGAAGAAGTGACAACCAGCAGCGATTATTTTTTCCTCTCGCTTGCACTTTTAACATGGAGGATTACATATCTAAAATAAAACACTTTTCTAAACTGGACTTTCAATGGAAGCAGGAGGTAATAAAGGAAGATCTCCATCGAAACGGAGAGACTTTTAAAACTGAAGAAAGATAAGGAAGACTTCTATAAACAAGTTATGGATGCTTTTGATCAGAAGGAGCTGCGCATGGACTTCATTTATAAGTAAAGGTAAGACCATAATAACCTTTTTTTTAATTAAATGTGCTTGTCATGATGGTATCCTTACATCACACTCAAATTTATAAGCGCAGGCCTAAATTTACCGCATGCCTTTGGTAAGTGCCGGAGTGAGAAGAGGTTTTAAATGAATTAGCGCCCCGCCGGCATTTCAAGGAAATACGGTAGTTCTGTGTAAAAAAAAAACACACTTTTATCTGTGTAAAATCTAGTTAAGAAAAAAAAATCCAATGCAGTGCACTGTCAGGACCCGGGTGTTGTCAGAATGCAGTGCACTGTCAGGACCTGGGTGTTGTCAGAATGCAGTGCACTAGCAGGACCCGGATGTTGTCAGAATGCAGTGCACTAGCAGGACCCGGGTGTTGTCAGAATGCAGTGCACTGTCAGGACCTGGGTGTTGTCAGAATGCAGTGCACTGTCAGGACCTGGGTGTTGTCAGAATGCAGTGCACTGTCAGGACCCGGGTGTTGTCAGAATGCAGTGCACTAGCAGGACCCGGATGTTGTCAGAATGCAGTGCACTAGCAGGACCCGGGTGTTGTCAGAATGCAGTGCACTGTCAGGACCTGGGTGTTGTCAGAATGCAGTGCACTGTCAGGACCTGGGTGTTGTCAGAATGCAGTGCACTGTCAGGACCCGGGTGTTGTCAGAATGCAGTGCACTAGCAGGACCCGGGTGTTGTCAGAATGCAGTGCACTAGCAGGACCCGGGTGTTGTCAGAATGCAGTGCACTAGCAGGACCCGGGTGTTGTCAGAATGCAGTGCACTAGCAGGACCCGGGTGTTGTCAGAATGCAGTGCACTGTCAGGACCCGGGTGTTGTCAGAATGCATTGCACTAGCAGGACCTGGGTGTTGTCAGAATGCAGTGCACTAGCAGGACCCGGGTGTTGTCAGAATGCAGTGCACTAGCAGGACCCGGGTGTTGTCAGAATGCAGTGCACTGTCAGGACCCGGGTGTTGTCAGAATGCAGTGCACTATCAGGACCCGGGTGTTGTCAGAATGCAGTGCACTGTCAGGACCTGGGTGTTGTCAGAATGCAGTGCACTGTCAGGACCAAGGTGTTGTCAGAATGCAGTGCACTGTCAGGACCTGGGTGTTGTCAGAATGCAGTGCACTAGCAGGACCTGGGTGTTGTCAGAATGCAGTGCACTGTCAGGACCAAGGTGTTGTCAGAATGCAGTGCACTGTCAGGACCTGGGTGTTGTCAGAATGCAGTGCACTAGCAGGACCTGGGTGTTGTCAGAATGCAGTGCACTAGCAGGACCTGGGTGTTGTCAGAATGCAGTGCACTATCAGGACCCGGGTGTTGTCAGAATGCAGTGCACTGTCAGGACATGGGTGTTGTCAGAATGCAGTGCACTGTCAGGACCCGGGTGTTGTCAGAATGCAGTGCACTAGCAGGACCCGGGTGTTGTCAGAATGCAGTGCACTGTCAGGACCTGGGTGTTGTCAGAATGCAGTGCACTAGCAGGACCTGGGTGTTGTCAGAATGCAGTGCACTGTCAGGACCCGGGTGTTGTCAGAATGCAGTGCACTGTCAGGACCCGGGTGTTGTCAGAATGCAGTGCACTGTCAGGACCCGGGTGTTGTCAGAATGCAGTGCACTGTCAGGACCCGGGTGTTGTCAGAATGCAGTGCACTGTCAGGACCCGGGTGTTGTCAGAATGCAGTGCACTGTCAGGACCCGGGTGTTGTCAGAATGCAGTGCACTGTCAGGACCCGGGTGTTGTCAGAATGCAGTGCACTGTCAGGACCCGGGTGTTGTCAGAATGCAGTGCACTGTCAGGACCCGGGTGTTGTCAGAATGCAGTGCACTGCCAGGACCCGAGTGTGCTCAGGGTCCTGAGGGTGCACAAAAGGGGAGGAGCTAAGTGGAGTGCTTGCAATTGACCATTAAAAGGAGAGGAGTGAATATATATTGCAGTTTTGTTACTTCAACCAAGCGTACTTGGGACATTTACACACTCGACATCCTCACCAGTGTACTCATGCAAGTGTACTGAAGCAAGTGTTCCATTTCACACTCAAAGGGAGTTTTCCTCTTTTTAAGGCATCGCACACTTCCTCTTCTTCTCAGGCCTCGTCTGGAAAGACAACATAAGCAGGTGAGGTTTAAAGACAACATAAGCAGGTGAAGTTTTAAAGACAACATAAGCAGGTGAAGTTTTAAAGACAACATAAGCAGGTGGAGTTTTAAAGACAACATAAGCAGGTGAAGTTTTAAAGACAACATAAGCAGGTGAAGTTTTAAAGACAACATAAGCAGGTGGAGTTTTAAAGAAGTGTGGAAAGACAACATAAGCAGGTGAAGTTTTAAAGACAACATAAGCAGGTGAAGTTTTAAAGACAACATAAGCAGGTGGAGTTTTAAAGACAACATAAGCAGGTGAAGTTTAAAGAAGTGTGGAAAGACAACATAAGCAGGTGAAGTTTTAAAGACAACATAAGCAGGTGGAGTTTTAAAGACAACATAAGCAGGTGGAGTTTTAAAGACAACATAAGCAGGTGAAGTTTTAAAGACAACATAAGCAGGTGAAGTTTTAAAGACAACATAAGCAGGTGGAGTTTTAAAGAAGTGTGGAAAGACAACATAAGCAGGTGAAGTTTTAAAGACAACATAAGCAGGTGAAGTTTTAAAGACAACATAAGCAGGTGGAGTTTTAAAGACAACATAAGCAGGTGAAGTTTAAAGAAGTGTGGAAAGACAACATAAGCAGGTGAAGTTTTAAAGACAACATAAGCAGGTGAAGTTTTAAAGACAACATAAGCAGGTGAAGTTTTAAAGACAACATAAGCAGGTGGAGTTTAAAAGAAGTATGGAAAGACAACATAAGCAGGTGAAGTTTTGAAGACAACATAAGCAGGTGAAGTTTTAAAGACAACATAAGCAGGTGGAGTTTAAAAGAAGTATGGAAAGACAACATAAGCAGGTGAAGTTTTAAAGACAACATAAGCAGGTGAAGTTTTAAAGACAACATAAGCAGGGGAAGTTTTAAAGACAACATAAGCAGGTGAAGTTTTAAAGACAACATAAGCAGGTGAAGTTTTAAAGACAACATAAGCAGGGGAAGTTTTAAAGACAACATAAGCAGGGGAAGTTTTAAAGACAACATAAGCAGGTGAAGTTTTAAAGACAACATAAGCAGGTGAAGTTTTAAAGACAACATAAGCAGGTGAAGTTTTAAAGACAACATAAGCAGGTGAAGTTTTAAAGACAACATAAGCAGGTGTAGTTTAAAGAAAGTGTGGAAAGACAACATAAGCAGGTGAAGTTTTAAAGACAACATAAGCAGGTGAAGTTTTAAAGACAACATAAGCAGGTGAAGTTTTAAAGACAACATAAGCAGGTGAAGTTTAAAGAAGTGTGGAAAGACAACATAAGCAGGTGAAGTTTTAAAGACAACGTAAGCAGGTGAAGTTTTAAAGACAACATAAGCAGGTGAAGTTTTAAAGACAACATAAGCAGGTGAAGTTTTAAAGACAACATAAGCAGGTGGAGTTTTAAAGACAACATAAGCAGGGGAAGTTTTAAAGACAACATAAGCAGGTGAAGTTTTAAAGACAACATAAGCAGGTGAAGTTTTAAAGACAACATAAGCAGGTGGAGTTTTAAAGACAACATAAGCAGGGGAAGTTTTAAAGACAACATAAGCAGGGGAAGTTTTAAAGACAACATAAGCAGGTGAAGTTTTAAAGACAACATAAGCAGGTGGAGTTTTAAAGACAACATAAGCAGGGGAAGTTTTAAAGACAACATAAGCAGGTGAAGTTTTAAAGACAACATAAGCAGGTGGAGTTTTAAAGACAACATAAGCAGGTGAAGTTTTAAAGACAACATAAGCAGGTGAAGTTTTAAAGACAACATAAGCAGGTGAAGTTTTAAAGACAACATAAGCAGGTGAAGTTTTAAAGACAACATAAGCAGGTGGAGTTTAAAGACAACATAAGCAGGTGAAGTTTATAGAAAGTGTGGAAGCAAACATTGACTTTTAAACTTCATCAACACTTTGATTTTGGCCCAAAATAAAAAAAAAAACACTAAAATCCTCACTTGAGTTTTTCTGTGTAAAATATTGACTTCATTCATTTTAACTTTGGAGTTTAGTTTTATTTTTCCTCAACGTTGACTTTTCTTTCTTTCCAGTGTTTCCTGAATAATAATACAACAATCATAGCTTTGAATATTTATTCTACAGTAGCACATTTAGACTTTCTCACCTCTTCTAATCTAGTCTTTCATTCAAGGAATTCAATTATTTATTTCCATCATTTGAGTTTAATATCCAATTAAATGATTTGACTCCAGTATTTGGTTTAAGTTTGATTCAATTATGTTATTTAAATATTCAATTAAATCATTTAATTCAATTGATTTCGATAATTTGAGTTTAATATTCAATAATTGGATTAGATTAAATTATTTAAGTAAATTATTTGGTTTAAATGTTTGATTAAATTATGTTATATAAATATTCTATTAAACATTGATTCAAATATTGAACTCAATTATTTGACTAAAATGTTTGATTCAATGATACAATTTGATTGTTAAACTATTTGAGGAAAATATTTGATTTAAATAAAATATTTAAGTCGAATATTTAATTCGATTAAAATATTGGATTTCAGTTTTTGATTCAATCGTTCCATTTTATTATTTGAACCAAATATTTAAATCAATTATTAAATTACATTTTATGATTCAATAATTAAATTACATTATTTCATGAAATTATTTGACTTCAGTATTTGGTTTAAATGTTTGATTCAATTACGTTATTCAAATATTCAATCAAATCACTTAATACAATTATTAAATTCAATAATTTGAGTTTGAAAATTAAATAATTAAGTTCAATTATTTAATGAAATTATTTGACTCCAGTATTTGGTTTAAATGTTTGATTCAATTATGTTATTCAAATATTCTAATAAACAATTTGATTCAAATATTGAACTCAATTATTTGACTAAAATGTTTGATTCGATGATACAATTTGATTGTTAAATCAAAGTATTTGAGGAAAATATTTGATTTAAATAAAATATTTCAAATATTTTATTCAAATATTTAATTCAATTAAGTTTTTGATTCAATCATTCCATTGTATTATTCGACCCAAATATTTAAATCAATTATTAAATTGCAGTTTATGATTCAATTGTTTAATATTTTACATATATTTTTTGATTAAATTATTTACTTAAATATTTTAAAGTTGGATTGACTAAAATATTTATTTTCTAATTTGATTCAATCATTTGATTCAGTAAGTCAAATAAATTGAAAAATTGTATTTGATTACACAATCTAATTATTCAATCAAATCATTTTAATGATTTAATTCTATTTAATTGAATAACTGTATTTTTGTTTACATACTTTTACATTTGACTTTTAGTTAGGCTGAGTAGGAAAAGAAGGTTTGTGTACATTTAGGACACGAAAGTATTGGTAAGATGTCAAAATACAGTCATCATGAATGCCAAAATATTTGTCATCAACTTTTCCAAATATTCTTTTTGCAGACTAATTCCAGAGACATTCAAGCCAACATTAGTGTATGTACAGTAAATATATATATATATATTTGTATCCATTTGACATAAAATACTAAATAAATGCAAAATCGTGCACTGAATTTCTTTCAAAATAATTCCCATTTCTGTGGTTTGATCCTTGCAGTTTGTGACGAGGCTGGATCAAATTAAAGATGAAGATAATCAAGAGGATTAAAGGTCCATAATAGATCACATCCACAGTAATAACCACGTGAGACAGTGTGACTCGTGAATTTAAATTATCCAACGGTATTTAAATAAGCCTTAAATTAAAACAAGCAAATGAAGAGAAAAAAAACTCTAGAACTACTGTATTTCCTTGAATTGCTGCCGGGTATATAGTATGCGCCTGCCTAGAATTACTGCCGGGTCAAACTCCTTTCGCAAAATATTATTTTTATTAGTGCATGTCTAGAATTTCCACCGGGTCAAACTCGTCACGTCACGAGTGACACTTCACCTGTCATCATTTTCAAAATGGAGGAGGCTGATTTCAATCATTTGAAATCGCATAAAGGGAAGAAGATTAAGAGCTATTCATATTTATTGAATATGCTAAAAAGAACAGTAAGCAGCTATGTTTTATTAATATACCGTAGCTGCGTGTGTCAAATATGAGTCTTTACATGACTCCCGCCTCCTGGTGGTAGAGGGCGCTAGTGATCCTTCTTGCAACTACTCGGCTGCAGCTAGAGTGTTTATTTTTTCCTCTCGCTTGCACTTTTAACATGGAGGATTACATATCTAAAATAAAACACTTTTCTAAACTGGACTTTCAATGGAAGCAGGAGGTAATAAAGGAAGATCTCCATCGAGACAGAGAGACTTTTAAAACTGAAGAAAGATAAGGAAGACTTCTATAAACAAGTTATGGATGCTTTTGATCAGAAGGAGCTGCGCATGGACTTCATTTATAAGTAAAGGTAAGACCATAATAACGTTTTTTTTATTAAATGTGCTTTTCATGATGGTATCCTTACATCACACTCAAATTTTTAAGCTCAGGCCTAAATTTACCGCATGCTTTTGATAAGTGCCGGAGTGAGAAGAGGTTTTAAATTAATTAGCGCCCCGGCGGCAATTCAAGGAAATACAGTAATTGATATTTTCAAACTTCACTAAAAGCGATTTCCCACTTTCTGGTGACGGAAATAGAAAGAAATGAGTTGAGTTCATAGCGAGGAAGGAGAAGGTTCGTGCGGACTCAAAGCCGAGTCCAGGTCCTCGTCGGCGTCCTGGTCTTCCAGGCCGCAGAAGGCGCTGAGGGCGGCCCAGAGCAGGCCGGGCTGCTCGCAGTGATGCTGGCGCCTCCAGTGCTCCAGAAGCTGCTCCTTGCAGTCCAGAACCTGGCTGCACAGCACGCAGTTGAAGGCGGAAGCTCCCGCCAGCATCCGGAAGCCTTTGGCGGCGCCGTCGTCGCCTCCGGTCCCGCGGTGCTGGAACACGATGTGCCTCTTCAGTTTGGCGAAGGAGAAGAACTCCTCGTCGCAGCTGCCGCATTTGAGCAGGTTGCACTTCTTCTCGTTGAGCTGCCGCCAGTAGTGCGCGGCGCGCTTGACCAGCTCCTTCTCCGGCTCCAGGCCGCCCGGCGTGGGCTGACCCTCTTGAAGTCGGATCAGGACCTCCTCGCCGTGGACATACAGGAGGTGCATCTTCATGTCAGCAAAAGTGGGGGTGACCACCTGGCAGCGGCCGCATTTGATCTGCAGCTCCACCGGTTCTTCGCGGTCCTCGTCCGACGTCTCCGAGTTGTCCCTGCTTGGGCGAGAGAAGCGGTGAGGAGGTGGTTCACGCGGACAGACGGAAAGAACCAGAGCACAGACGGTCTCACCCCTCCACGGCCACGTCGTCCTCGTGATGTCTGATAGACGGCTCCACCGTGAGCAAGACCTTGTGCACCTCGCGCAGATGACTGAAGTACACGCCCACGTAGCCAAAGGACTTTTCGCAGAACTCGCAGCACAGAGACCGGCGCGGTCGGGCCTCAGAATGCTGGAGCTTCATGTGCGTGCTCAGGCTGCCGGAATGGGCGTACGCCTTGCGGCACACGGGGCAGACGTACGGCCGGGTGGCGGAGTGAGTGTTCATGTGGGTCTGCAGGTGGTGCTTGAACTGGAAGCAGCAGCTGCAGGTGGAACAACGATGCAGCGTGCGACCGGCGACTAGGACTCTGGGATGGTAGGCTCCTTTCAGCTGCAGGGTGACCGGGTGTTGTTGGGGAGGACAATCCAAGTCCTTGCTCGCTTTGGGAGTTTGTACCAGCTCAACTTCTTGACCGTCCAAGGAACTAGCGGGTAAGCTAACTAGCTGGGGCATGGTCTCCATCAGCAACACTGGTTTGGGTCGGATGGTGCGGTACTTCTTTGAAATCTCA